>NW_003307602.1:726212-728580 GCF_000143455.1 Volvox carteri f. nagariensis | reverse complement strand
TGCACCGACTTCACGACCTGGGCCAGGCGGTCCGGTGTCAAAGGCGGTGGTGTGCGGTCTCGGCCAGTGCGAGGAGGATCAGCGGTGAAGGGGTAGAAGCCGCTGCTGCCACACATCAGTCCGATCCCCTCCTCCCCCGGCGTGTCGGGATTGAACACCCAGGCGGTGCCCTTGATGTCTCCATCGACTGACAGCAGCTCCTTGAAGTCCCCAAACTCCACGGTGGTGTAGCGGGTCTCTGGCCTGAGGTACATCTCACGCAGCCGATCCTTGGTGCGCTGAAGCGCCTTGGCCAGCTCACCAATATACAGCCCACGGCTCTGGCAAAGCTTGATGAACATGTCGATGGTGACCAGGGCGGGCATCAGTGCGTGCATTGAGACATACAGGCGTGCGTCCCGTAGTGTGTTATACAGCTTCTCCTCCTCCTCACAGAACAGCGGCAGCAGCGCTGGGTACTCGGCCAGTAGGGAGGCTGCCGGCTCTCGTGCACAGATCCACCTTGTTTCTACGATGCGCTTCAGCCGGTTGCCATCCGTTCCTGCAGCCTTGGCCACATCCTCAAACATGCTCACACGCTTAGCACTGCCCAAGAAGTAGTTGTAAACGTCCTTGATGACGCTCACAATCATCTTGACGACCGGGGCTTTTTCCAGCACGGCAATGGCGAGGTCTGTGCGGTGTGCCATGCAGTGGATGCTCAGCAGGAACGGCGCGGTCTGGCTGAGCCTTGCTGACACCCCATTGTGCACGCCTGTCATCACGCTTGCACCGTCAGTGCTGACCGCTACGAGCTTGCGCGCCAAATCCTGCTCCCCGAGGTCGCCCTCCACGTTCAGTGTATCCAGCACCAACTGCGTGATGTTCTCAGCGTCAGGTGCGCCCCGTACATGCGCCAACTGCGGGGATGCAGGGATACTTAAAGTGGACACAAGTTCAGAAGATAGGAACTTGTGAGGAATGATGTTACAACTTGTGGAGAACAAGACAAATGCGGCAAACCCCCAGTCCCGGCAGCCTGTCCACCCGTTAAAACTCACATCGATCAGGAGCGGCAACCGGCTCCACTGCGCATCCATGACGTACACGTGCAGGGAGAGGCGCGAATTCTTGTCGATGCCCACGCACTCGTCCATGCTCAGCGAAATGAATCGCGCGCTCCGCACAATCTCCCGGACCTTGTCCATCAGTACCCCGTCAAGCGCCTCAGCGAGGTTCCAGGCTGAGAAGCCGCTCCAGTGTGAGCTGCTTACGTGTGGGACGGACAGCGCCTCGAACGCCTCCTTAGAAGCCATGAAGTCCGTGATGGGCCGCCCCCGGGTAAGCTGCCAGAAGAGCTGGATGAGCTGCTGGTGCTTGGCCTTCTCTGCCACCGTGTTGCCCGGGGTGTAGAGCTGTGGCAGGGTCGCGTTCCGCTGCTGCTGGAGTGCCAGGTGCGCCTTCTGGCTCTGTTCATGCTCCACTGACGTCTTGTGCACTTCAGACGTCATGTGCTTGTCGAGGGTAGCTACCCGGCACATGATCAGGTAGTCGCTCTTCTTCATCAACGTGCAGGGGATGCAGCGCACTTGGTCGTGCACTTCTCCGGCGTCCACGTCAGCATGCACAGGCTGGGCCCAGGGATACCTGGCGGCCCAGGCAATCTGCCATCTGTGGGGATTTTCCTTCTGCTTGTCCCGCCATGCACCGTCGCTCATGCCCTTGCGGATGCGCTGTGTCTGAGCCCGCTTGGCACTGCGAGCGCTCGGGTTGGGCGCCTCGCCGCATTCGTTGTTGTCAAGCTGATTGGGTGACAGCTTGCGCTTATGCTGATCACAACCGCCATGGAAGGCAGGGGTGATGGCGCCCGTGTCATCGGTCGCCGCTGGCAGCAACATTGCCGATCAGCTATGGCAGCGTCCCCAAGCTGTGGGGACCTCTGCCGTTGGGGAGGGCCGTTTGTACCGGGGCTCTCTCCCCTTGGGGAGCCTGAGAATCTCCCCAAACGATTTTCCCTGGGGAGTATTTCGCCGTGGCTGAAGCGCCCTCACCGGACGCGCCCGACCAGTTAGGGAAGGTCCAGGAGTGACTCGCGCCGCCTAGCGCCATCGATTTCCCGCAATCCCGGCGACCTTCCCGACGGCCCAGCACCATACCAATTTGTACGGCATGTACTACCCATCCCTACAGCAAACCAATGCTTCAAACGAAATTTCCCATTGCATGAGGTAGACAGTTAGTAAGCGAAATTGGCTCTGTTGGTTAGGTGAATACAAACAATAGCTTTGCCTTACCAACTTCACTCGCTGATGAAGCTTAAGGTCGAGGACCCCATTAAGAAGAGCATTGCCAATGCAAAGAGGAATAAAAGGCGACGGGATAGAGCAAA
>NW_003307602.1:724971-726016 GCF_000143455.1 Volvox carteri f. nagariensis | reverse complement strand
AGCTGAAATAGATTTGGTACTTTAAAAGAGAGAAGCCAGAGGCCAGCTAGATAGCGGGTGGGTTTCCATCCTCGGTCACTTGCTCGCTAGACCCTCTGCGTGAGTCCCTTTGACAGCCAGCTACCCACGCAGCAGCCAGCCACCCCTTGACCCAGGTTTTGGGCGGGGCCCCAGCGTGAAGCGCCCAGGGGGGCCCCGCCCTGTAGGATTGCCCATGTCCGTGTGGCCGTGTGTGTGTGTGTGTGTAACGGACCAAACATAATACCTCGCCCGGCTGAAACGCGTTATTGGTAATATATTGCATTCTCTATTGCAAGGTATCTCGCCTGTAGCCAACAAGCATCGTATGGGCACTGCCTTCATGCTGTACGGCACTGTCTTCCGTGTGTGTTCGGGCTGCAGCACCAGACCGCAAAGCCAACAGGCTGAAGGCTGGCAAGCTGCGATTGTGTCTGCTGAGCGGACTTGGCGGCCGAGCCCCTGCTGTGTGCCGGTAACGGCACCTCAGGCTCATACACTTACGCCCAAGCAAGGGGCTGTCGGTGGCAGGTCGTGGACCTCCCGACTACGTGTAACAGCCAATGACTCTTCACCATGTCTGCTAGGTTCCAGGGAGACACCGTCTCTTCAAAAGGTTATGAGCCCCAGCATCCTGCCTCCCGTGCTCTGACAAGCATAGCTCCCACCGCATCAGCACTGCTGCAACAAGCACAGCTCTCACCACGTTGGCACTACCCATCAATTATCACACATGCCGCCCTAGCACCGGCCTGTACGGATATATGCAGGGGGGGCCCGCCCTTTTCCGGCTCTGAGGAAAGCCGGCGGGCTTGCAGAGGTAGCCCAATAACGAAAATGCTACAGCTCCAAAATATATGTACAGTAGGCGTGGTAGGTGAGCCCCGGAACCCGGCATGCACTGTGCACCGATGACCTAGAGCACAACTGTTGCACGCAACGCGTCTGCTGCGACTGTTGCGTTTGTCGCTCTTGTCGCCATTGTAGCGGCTGTCGCCATTGTAGCGGCTGTCGCCGTTGTCGCCGT
>NW_003307602.1:722632-724921 GCF_000143455.1 Volvox carteri f. nagariensis | reverse complement strand
CAGAGCACACTAGGTGTGCGCGCTTTTGATGTGCCTGAGTGTGTGATAAAAATGTACGACCAACGGGGACCCAGCAGCAACGCACGACGTCGGAGTCCAAGGCTGCAGAGTTAAGAAAGCTCACTAATACTGCAAGCCATGCATGTCTTTCGGTGGCGGTTGTGGATCATATGCTGAAGTGTAATAAGGAACGATGAAGAATGCACGCAGTGCTCGTTGTATGCGGATGGTAGTATCAGGTGTTACAGCTGCAGCGAGGGCGCCCCAGACCCCCGGGGAGAATCCCCCGGGGTAGCTACGTAGGGCCCTCGGGGACCACATCAGCAGACCATTTGTGAAACGAATCTATCATTCGGGCCTGCCGCTGTACATACATACGTCAATGTACAGCTATGGCAGCGTCCCCAAGCTGTGGGGACCTCTGCCGTTGGGGAGGGCCGTTTGTACCGGGGCTCTCTCCCCTTGGGGAGCCTGAGAATCTCCCCAAACGATTTTCCCTGGGGAGTATTTCGCCGTGGCTGAAGCGCCCTCACCGGACGCGCCCGACCAGTTAGGGAAGGTCCAGGAGTGACTCGCGCCGCCTAGCGCCATCGATTTCCCGCAATCCCGGCGACCTTCCCGACGGCCCAGCACCATACCAATTTGTACGGCATGTACTACCCATCCCTACAGCAAACCAATGCTTCAAACGAAATTTCCCATTGCATGAGGTAGACAGTTAGTAAGCGAAATTGGCTCTGTTGGTTAGGTGAATACAAACAATAGCTTTGCCTTACCAACTTCACTCGCTGATGAAGCTTAAGGTCGAGGACCCCATTAAGAAGAGCATTGCCAATGCAAAGAGGAATAAAAGGCGACGGGATAGAGCAAAGCAGCTTCGGAATGCCCAGCCCCCGAGCCTTTCGACAAACGTAGCTGTCCCAAGTGCCAATGCGCAAGAGGCGCCGGTGAACATTGATAACGACGCGACCTATGAGCTCGAAGATTTTGATCCGATTCACCGTGAAGACGCTGGCGACGTGGAAGCATCGGAAGATGCTGACGGTTTCAGCGCAGCCGAGGAGGAACCAGAACCAGAGCCCGGACCAGAGTCCACGTTAGCACAAGATGTGCGGGAAGCGTACGTGCGTGACTTTGCAGCAGCCGCGGAGAGCCGGACTTGCTTTCTGAACAGCAGCGCTGGCGTACTTCGCAGCCTGGCGGGAAGCAGACCTGAGGCGTGCCCCCGGTGCGCCGTGCGCTCCCCCGAAGGGGGACGGACCTGCCCTGTGACCATCATTACTTGGGAGCAACCCATATGCGTAGATGTCCCTGTGTGCTGGTGCACACCCTGTCGGGCGTTTCATAACATGCGTCCCACAGAGTTCAACTGCCTACCCGACGCTAAGGCTGGGTGGGACCTCCACCTCCAGCGAGACGGCCAGCATGTTCTCTGGTGGCACCAGTCGCTCCTGCAGCTGTTCGACCTTGTGTCATTCAGGAGCAGGCACCTGAGTGCGGACGCGTTCTGCTCTGCACTCCTTGACACCTGGGAGCAAAATGGCATCCGCCGTCCAGTTTCTGTTTCGGCAACCACACTTCGTAAACGCCTTCGGCAAGCACTCCTCCTGTACATGGACTGCCAGGGCGTCGTGGATGACTACCCGGAGGGCACACTTAGCACCTGGCCCCGTGGAGCTCTGAATGGGTGCCCTTGTTGTGGGGACACTCTCAGGTGCAGCAGTGCAGTGAATGGTGCGGCCGCAGCCGCCCCAGCCCCTGTTACAGGTGCCGCATCGCCGGGGGTCGTGGGAGAAGCAGCAGCAGTGGAGGGGCCGGATCCTGGACTGGAGCGCACAGAGGTGGCGGCAGCAGGCAGCCCTGCCGCCACTGAGGGCAATCCCGTCCCCCCAGTCCCGTCAGCCGGCGCAGCAGCCCCAGAAACCATGGCGGCAGCGGTGTCCACGGGCGCTGAAGTGCTAGGGGCGGCAGTGCTCGCGTCGACTGACTGGCTGCTTCGGGACACCTGCAGCCCCGAAGCCGCAGGGCCTGGCCCCACGAGCTTGCACTCGGTACATTTCGATGCCTGCTTTAAGCTAAACCTGCTGTCCCATAAGGGCTACGTTTCTGGCTACACACAGCTAGGACGGCGCCGTTACTTCTTGCCCAACGCATCGATACAGCAGGTGCTTTTGGACGGTCATGCGTCACAGCAGATTGGTGTGACGCACTGCTCGAACTTCGATGCTGACAAGGTGGGTGTGGGTCGGGAGCCAATGCGTGTTTTTAGTGAGCAGCCTTTGCCTTTTC
>NW_003307602.1:712603-720417 GCF_000143455.1 Volvox carteri f. nagariensis | reverse complement strand
CTGATACAGGCCTACCCATCTTTGCTCTCGAGCAGGGAAGCTGGCATTCATGGAGATGGCCTTCCGGAACGTAAAGCAGCCATACCAATGCCGACATACCGGTAAGCCGCACCCTGAACTGATGCCATGAGCTGTGATGGGCGTCATTTCGTTTTCAATGTCTAACTTGACTAGTGTCAGAGTTGAGTGTCAACGGTCGACCTTGGCCATGGCATACGGACATGGCGACATATCTCGACATGGATTTCTGCCAAGCAGCCCGCGTCCTGAAAATTTTATACAGGCCTTTTCAATCAGCAACAAAGGTTACAAACAGAAATTTTGGCTTGGAAGGGACAACCTCAACTCTTCGAACCTCCCCTTCTGGCCACACTCGAGAATCCAAATGCCATGCGAAACCCGGTACCTCCGAAGTCGACCCCCTCCAATCGCCCTGAAAATTTGACACAACGACCTTCATGACATTAGAATACCAATGCAATTCGGTTATATCCTAGGGTGGCCGCGTCCCCTGCAATGACTTTTCAGCACGGGCTCAATGTTCTGCCGCCACGGACATGGTGTCAGTATCCCAACGTTGGAACCTGTGTCATACCAATCTCGTTGCCGCAGTGCAGTGAAACCAACACTGCATCTTCCGTTAATTTTAGTGACTCCAGGATTGCTGCAAGCCTGCCACCCTTATTCGCCCTCCCTCGTCCCTGATCAGATGCGGCCCGTTTCCCGCCATTGCCCAATCGTCCTCTACCGGCACCACTGCTGCTGCTTCCCCCTCGGGTATTTGAGCCAAATATGGCATGCATAGACGGCGGCAACTGGGCCGTCTGGGCTCCTGAGGCCCCATCACCACCGTTGCATGCACTAAGCATGCATGGCACTTGCACCTGCTCACCCCATAAAGTCCCACCAATGCCGCCCCTTCCACCTGCTCCACCGCCTCCCATCCCCCCACCACTGCTGCTGTTAGGGCTGAACATAGCATGCAGGTGCGGCTGCAGCTGCGGTAGCTCGCCTCCTAAGGCCCCATTGCCACTGCCGATACCGCTTCCACTTCTTCCAACACCACTTCTTCTGCCACCACTGCTACCGTCGCCACCGCTTCCACCACCACCACTTCCACAGCAGCCACTTACACCACCACTGCTTCTGCCGCGGTGACTTCCACCACTCGCACCAAGACCCAACACGGCATGGATATGCGGCAGCGACCACATCATTCCATTGCCACCAGGGCCCAGCACGGTGTGAGTGGGCAGCAGAAGCCGTGTCATCTCACTTCTCAAAGTCCCATCACCGCCGCTGCCGCCTGCCTGGCCGCCGCCACTTTGGCCGCTGCCTGCTTGGCCGCCGCCACTTTGGCCGCCGCCCGCTTGGCCGCTGCCACTTTGGCCGCCGCCACTTTGGCCGCCGCCACCATTTTGCCCATCGCCACTTTGGCCGCCACCATTTTGCCCGTCGCCACTTTGCCCGTCGCCACTTTGGCTGCCGCTGCTTTGGCCGCCGCCACTTTGGCCGCCGCCACCTTGGCCGCCGCCACCTTGGCCGCCACTGTTTCTGCCGCCACCGCTTCTGCCACCTCCACCGATAGTGGGGCCCATTAGACCATGAGTGGGCAGCAGCAACCGTGTTGTCTCGCGACCGAATACCCCATCATCCCCACTGCTGCCGCGGGGGCTCAATACAGCGTGCGTGGGAGGCTGCAGCTGCACCGGCTCGGCCCCCAACACTGTATCAAGGCTGCTATTCCAACCACCACCGTTGGTGCTGGGGCCCAATGCGGCACCAGCCATGTCTACAACGGGCTCACAGTGTGGGCAATACCAGTCCCCAGAAGGAATGTTGGATAGTGGTGGTGTCAGGCAAGTCATGTGATAGCAAGCATCACATCCATCACACAATAGCATGTCACCCCGGGTACCCTTTTCTGTCTCCCCGCATACCACACAGGGTGCATCAGGGTCCAGGTCATCGGCGCCACCACTCTGACTGCTGCAAGTGCTTCCAGCCCCGTCCTCTCCTGTGCTCGAATACGATGCCCCGTCATCATCAGTGCTGACGGCGCTGACTGCATGACCAGACCTCAGCCCCCATCCAGGCCGACCACGCTTGCCTGCAAGGGGAGAGCTCATAAGAACATGTTTTCTCCTAGTCACAAGAATGTCCAGACCCAACTTACGTGCCTCCAATAGCCCAGCATCAACAAGCTTCTTGCGTGTCGCGACTGTTGTCTTGAAGCCAGCCATGCCGGTTACCATGCCAATGGCTTCCTCCTCACCGAACATCTCACGAAGCTGATCGAACTGCTGAAAGGCCTCAGTCATCTGCATTACAAACTATCTCGTCAGCATTCCATGGCTCACAGCATGCCTCATGTGCTAAGAAGACAGTCATGATGCGGTTTGGCCCACCTGCTGCGGTGTCGGCTGGCCCCATGATAACCCTGCAGTCTTGAGTGCTGCACCCAACTCCTTCCGGCTCAGCCTCACACCCATCTCCGCTAGCGCAGCCCTCAGTTCGGACATGCCTTCTTTCTTTTTCCGCGTGTTGAAACGCTCAAAGGCACACTGCAGCTGCTGCTGGTCGACCGCCGATGTCCCTGTACATGGGTACCATCGGTCAGCAATGCAATAATGCCCAATTTGCCACCACCAGACATTACCTGCTCTGTGGCAGGTCTGCCCGTTTCTGCCGCCCACGTCGACCACATCCTCCTCAAGGCCCTCTGCATCACTGAGGTCCCCATCCAGCAAATCAGCTGCCATGCTGCGTGCCCCTGCCCGCTTGGCTGCCTGCTTCCCTTCCTGCTTCCCTTCCTGCACTCACATCCAAAAACATGATTTGTGATGTCGAAAGCATGCAGCTACTACACGCATATCCACCTCAAAACTCCGCGTCAGTTCCTCCCTCGTGGCTCGCAGCCTGCAAGGCAAAATGAAAGTGTGGAAGTACCAAACAGGGCAACAAAGCATGGGAAAGCGTTACGTACTCTGCCACCTTGGCGGCATACCGCTCGTCACGTGACTCTGCCCATGCAATCAGCTGCAAGCACAGTTCCTTCCGTAGATCCACAGTCTGTGCGTTCACCAAGGGAATGCATGGGAAACCCAGGGCAACACGTGTGGCCATACAGGCGCCCAGCTTCCAATCTGCCTGGCTGACAGGTCCTTGGTGACCCCCTTATTGCACATATGCGGCACGTACTGCGCCGCAGTGCCGAACGTGTTCTGCAGGGCGGGCTCTAGGACCATCTGCAGGAGATAGTACAACGGTAAGAACTAGGCTTGTGTTGCCAGGCCCCCCAGCACCATGCCGTCTCCAACTTGCCTGCCAGGCCAATCGCCCTAGATTCCTTACGAAGTAAGATTCCGCCTCGGGACGCTGGATGTCGTCTGATTGCTGTTTCCGAGCTTTGACTCGGACCTGCGGTGCAGGTGCCTGCAGCTGCCTCACAGCGTACGCGTTCTTCAGCAAGTGCTCGACGTGTGGCATAAGCCGACGATCGCTCATCCAGCCCCAATCGTGGCACTCGATCTCCGAGGACGTCGGGGACGCAACGACAAGCACAACGGCCGGGAGTTGCCTAAAGTCGAGCATGGAGCCTCAGGGTTATGGTATGGCAACACGGCGGTAACCGGAAATTTTCCACAAAAACAACCCATCAATATACTCACTTAACACGTAGGCCCTTGAACGTGTCCATAGAGAATTTGGTGAAAACCTGCTCCAGTGCATCGCAGACTTTGCGCAGGGCTGCCGCGACCATTGTGCTTGCCGTCTTCTACATAGGAGCTATGGCAAATTATGAGTATCGGCAAACAATTAAATAATGAGAAACCTCGCCGCACCTTCCGAGCCATGGAGAAGTGGCTTCGGGAACGGCGTTTGTAGGAAAATTGCCTAACGCCAAGGATTGTATTGGTTTATGCGATAGGCCTTAAGCATTGCTGAAGGCCAGACCCCAATCTATGTGAACGACTTTAGGACTTTTGGAAGTAAACACGGAAAATCACCTCCATTAGGACGCTGAAATATATTCAAGTTTTGTCCGGCTCTTGAGGATTGTTGCGGAGCTTTAGAACTGTGGGTGTACATGCCGTACAAATTGGTATGGTGCTGGGCCGTCGGGAAGGTCGCCGGGATTGCGGGAAATCGATGGCGCTAGGCGGCGCGAGTCACTCCTGGACCTTCCCTAACTGGTCGGGCGCGTCCGGTGAGGGCGCTTCAGCCACGGCGAAATACTCCCCAGGGAAAATCGTTTGGGGAGATTCTCAGGCTCCCCAAGGGGAGAGAGCCCCGGTACAAACGGCCCTCCCCAACGGCAGAGGTCCCCACGGCTTGGGGACGCTGCCATACCTCTTGCCGATGCATTACCGACAACAGCACCGCCGTCCCAAACGCCTTTATCAGGAAAAAATTCAGACTTATCTTGCTGTTTTTGTGTTTGTTCGGCGTTCAAGTCGTTGCCTTTTGCGTGTTTGTCTATGGAAGGACCGGTCATACATTCTGCTATGCCGCGTTGACTCACGGGCTTGACCTTCTTACGGCCCCTCATATCTATTTTATGATCGATAATACTAAGTTCTGCACACTACGGAGCAATCTGGCAGCAATGGACGTTTTTGGCTGAAGGAATGAAAATGTACGGATCGGCCTCACTTTGTTCCTTATTTCCAAAGGCCAAAAAGGCCTCTTTATTCCTTAAAAGTAATATATTACTTAAAAAAAACACTGGACGGCAGTGCCGGTGGCGACGCCGCCGTCATCACCGTTGATGTTGCCACCGCCGCCGCCGCCGCCACCGCATCCGCCGCAGCGCATGCCGGCGGCTCTCATCAGTCCGGTCTTGCAACGTGCTCCTGGTCCTCCGCCGCCTCCTGCTCCTCCCCCTCCTCCTCCCCCTCCAGAGCTGGGCTCTCTAGCGACAGGAGCAGCAGGGGACTCCTTCACGGGGTCGAGTATGCTTCCGTCGACGCAAGGCCACGGAGCCGGGGCCAGCAGTGCGACAGACAGACAGACAGACAGACAGACAGACAGACGACGGAACGAATTCCTAGGAGGCCATCTGGCGCCGCCGCCGACGTACAACGACGTACACATCACCAAAACGGCTATACTATATGTAGAGATTATGTGAACAGTAGTTTATCTGTGGTATAAATCTGCGCGCCGACGGGCGGAGATGGGCGGGGAAGACAGGCAAAGATTGTGTACGGGTGCGTCCTGGCAGGATTCAGTTCCAGATCGAGATCCAGATCCAGGTGATGTGTGTTTAAAACTCAAAAGGTGAGTCAGGCTACGTAGATTCCAGATTCAGGTCCAGATCCAGCAAGCAGGAATCACGCAGCATGTTTGATGTGGTGACGTGTACGGTACGGCACTGCCGTAAAAGCAACGAATCTCTCTAGAATCTTCACACTTTGAGGAAAAGGTGTTGATAATGTAATGTTACAGAGTGGGAGGCTTCTGGGCCGCTTTATCACATTGTCAGTTCTACGATTTATCACCTTATAGCACCATCCACCACTACCACACTGTCTTCGCCATACGAACTGTAAGTCCAAGGCGGCGGATCCAGCCTTCAGGGACCCCTCCTCATCATTCACCCGAACATCCGAAGAGTCGGAGGGTTTGGCAATCGCCACCGACCCAGCGTGCGAATCTGGTTCATCAACTGTGACCTCAACTCCACATCTCAGCAGCTAGCCATAATCTCGTTCTCCCGACTAATCCGGGGGTCTCCCCGGGAATCGAATCCAGGATCTTAAACCGCTCTTTGCAGTAGTGTCTACCCAGACCAGACCAGATTTAATAAATAGCATGTGTCAGACTGCGAATTATACAACTCGTTGGAACGACGGCCCGACTTGGCCTTGCAAGGCACTTTCACGTACACACCACATATGCACTTAAATCAGGTGAATACACACTGGCCGAAACGTCAGAGTACGGTAACCCGGTGCGGCCGCCATTTGCATGAGCGTTGTCGTCCACAGCCACTACAGCCAAAACAACTGTGTGGTGGGAACTCAATTCAATTCAGCTAAGCAACAACAGTAAATTAAAATTTTGGGAGGGCCTTCCTTCGGAGCCATCACGCGCAGCGTACAGCGTACTTTTGAATTTTGGATGGAACAACCGAAATAATAATGAGATGATGCGTCCAAAACGTTTATGATATAAATACCCGTGCATAAATAGACTTCTTAAGACGACAACGACACGACATAGCGCCGCAGCAGCAAGCGATTGAAAAGCCCCTCCCCCCCACCCTCCAGCCGCTGTACTATTCTTCGGCCAAAACCTCTGCTTTAAGTTAGCTCCTCTTCGTAACCCTTCCTCAGTAAATAGTCGTCCAAACGCATCTCTTTTTGTACTGGTACACGTCCCAGTTTTGCATCCTGCACCTTCCCGCCTTCCGACAGTCTAAAACTGTGTCTGTCTGTCTGTCCGTCTGTTTGGTTGTCAGTGAATGTCAACCTGAGAAAGGCCGGTGTTATATCACGTCTTATCGCAGGAAAAGAACCGATCGGCGTATGCTAGATCCCTTGATACCCAGGACACTACAGCCGGCCCACATATAGCTGGCATAGCCCGCGCAGGAATGGGTTGCAGGAAGAGCAAAAGGAAAACGCCAAGCACTACGCACGTCACGAGACAAATTCGAACAAATTCAAACAAAATTCGAGAACATAATTGAATGAATTCGTACGAATAACACGGAGGACACGTTTCACGTTTTTCACGTTTTTGTGTTACAAGCTTCAAGCTTGTACGGTCCAAACGAGCCAAGAGGCTCATGAACCGCCGAACTGGAAACAAGAACATATAAAGGTAGTAAATTAACCTTACTGTAAAAACATATTTAATCATCAATAAATTGTAACCTGCATCTTCTGATATGATCCAAAACATGTGCTAGTCCGCGTTGGTTCTCAACGCCCATAACGTCTATCATGCGGTCCTCAGGAGACATTCCAAGCTCAAATAGCTTGGTGCGAATATTCGCGTACACAGGGCACTCAAGCAAAACATGACGCTCGTCCTCAACTGCTTGACGGTTCCCACATACGTACACACCACCGCGCTGCCCTTTCCCTGCCATGAGGACGATTCACTGCAAGCGGCCACACACGGAGGACAACCGTGTACACCACGCACGCCACGCACACCACGCACGCCACGCACACCAAACGATGTAAAAGATCAACTGTCAACTGTCGCCAACTTCGCCAACGGTAAAACCTCGCTGTAGCAGCGATCTGTTACCTCGTGTGTTGTGCGCCAGTAACAAAAACACGCGACATGTACAAGCAAAATTGCACATGCACACTCACAACAGTTCGACCCCATGCTGCTACTGCTGCCGCTGCTGCTGCACACGACTCGCTCGACCACACCACCAATAGTAGTTCTGGTAGTAGAATGTGTCCACCTGCAGCGACAGCACAGCGTGCAGCAGCACAAATTTATAAGCAAGCTTTTACATGCAGCGTGTACAGCTACTTCAAAAAAATACCATTCCGTTGCTATTCCGTTGCCATTCCGGTATTTTCCGGTAGCACAATCCCGATGGCAAAAACGTCCCTCCTCCCTAGGCCGTCCAACCATCCATCTACCCGGTACCTGCGACGGCTCGGAAACGGGCTCAAGAGCGCGAAAGGGATTAGCCTCCGGGCCTAGCGTCACCTCGCCGCCAGCCGCCCGCCACATCGCCGCGTCTGCCGCCGCCTCCTCACCGTTGTACGACGTANACACTACCGGTACGTCGTGCCGTACAAGCACCTCCAGCGCCGGCGCCCACAGCTTCTTGTCGT
>NW_003307602.1:711145-712553 GCF_000143455.1 Volvox carteri f. nagariensis | reverse complement strand
GCGGCGGCGCCGCCGCCGCCGCCGGCACTGCCTTCCCCGTTCGCTATCCTTCCCGTCTCAGTTCCCGATTCTGCTGCTGCTGCTGCTGGCGCTGCTGCCGCCGCCGCCACTGGCTGCTGTTTTGTCTCCCGGGGTCGCGGCATCAGATTGATGATCTCCTCCCAAATGAGGTCCGCCGGAACCTCGAATGCGGACGCGCCCAACACGTGCACCTCGATGTGGCTCCGCAACGCCAACTGCTCCGGGGTGTAGTGGTGTTGTAGTGCCTGGCAGTGGTGGTGGTGATGGTGATGTTGGTGGTGGTGATGGTGGTGATGGTGATGGTGATGTTGGTGGTGATGGTGATGTTGGTGGTGGTGATGGTGGTGATGGTGATGGTGGTGGTGATGTTGGTGGTGGTGATGTTGATGAGAGCGAGCGTAGGAGCACTGACGAACACGGCATTGATGGCGGTGGACGTGCGAATGCACTCGTGGTGGTGGTTTTGGCAGTGCCGAGGGTGTGTGTGTGTTTGCATGCATGTGGACCGCAGACGGATTTTCTCGTACTCAGCACAACTGTCCATTATTGTCCTGCGCTTTCGCCCGCATTTCGCCCGTATTCATTTGTCTTCGCAATCCTTAGCCCCCGTAGTACATATCTTCGTCGTACTTGCTACCTTCTCACAACACCTCGTGAGCAAGATATGGTGCACCCTGCCCAGTCGGGAAAGCCGGAATGTCCCCCACAACACCGTGATCACGTCTCCGTACACCGTACACCGTACCTGGATTACCGTCAACGCCTGCGACATTCGCTTGCTCAGCAGACACATCATTGCGCCGTCAAAAGCGGGTAGTGGCCGCCACGCCCGAAACGCCGCCCAGCCTGCCGGCACGGGCTCCCAAACACCGCCGCTCGAATGACCCGTGGGTCGCGGCGGCGGCTTGTCAGGCACGTAGTTGGGCAGCCGGCCCGTGGCGGTTAGGTACCGGTGTGTCAGCAGCTGACTCTCGTTCATGTGCTGGTACGACATACATACCGCGGCGTGAGGCCCCGTCAGGTAGGCAGTACGATGCTCGTCACACACCCAGCCCCAATGGCAGTGGGGGCAGCAGCTAAGGCCACTGCCGCCGCCGCCGCCAGCGGCGGCCGGCAGTTGCACGGCGGCGGCGCTTCCGTGGTGGTCGCATGCGGTGCCACTGCTGGCATCTGGAGCGGCGGCGGCGGCGGCGGCGGGGGCGGGGGCGTGGCCAGCAGCCGCAGCCGCAGGATTGGCTGTTCTGCTCTTGGCGAGCTGAGTGCGGGTGCGCATACAGACGCTGCATTTCGCCTCTCCAAGAATAGCACGGAGCTCGCCGCGACTTAGCGGCCGCCGTAGCAAGGGCTCCAGAACTCGCTGACAGTTAGTACGCTGAGCGATACAGAA
>NW_003307602.1:696796-711095 GCF_000143455.1 Volvox carteri f. nagariensis | reverse complement strand
AGAGCTGCTTTAAGGCCATCCCACAGCAACTTGAAAGGCAATTAGCAGAGGACAGCAGAGTGCAGGCGATTAACGGAGAGGAAAAAGCAAAAAACTTAGCAATTCTTGACGCAGCGTACAGAGAAAAAAATGGTGGGATAAAGGGACCAGAGGAATTCACTATGTAGTATCTCTTGAAAGGCATAACTGGAATCGGACGGGATTTTGTTGCTGTGGAAAAGGGTGAATCACAGGCGTGAATCAAAAACGCAAACTATAAGATTCGGCTCGGGGACTTGAGTTATGATCATAATGGAAGGAAAATAATGTTATATATAGGGCATAACAGGTTGTGATAGTGGTTCGTGCGTTTTGCGGCTTGCCCTTTGCGGCTTGCGGGAGCCGTCGGGGACTTCGACGACTTCTGACAGTCATGTCAAGATACGTAGACGTCCCAGAATGCGTGCAAGGTTGTGCATAAGGTACTCCTGCAGGATTTTTTGGATCTTGCGCAGACGACAGGCATGGTGATCCGTTTACGTTTGATTACAAGCTTCTTGAGCTTGTACGGCCCAGACGAGCCAAGAGGCTCATGGTGATCCTCTTAACACCATACGTAACCGACTACCTGCATGTAGAACTCGTGTGCAGTGCGCGGCCAGGATTCCAAAGGCAAGTCCTTCTGCAAACGGACGCAGTCGTGTTACAACAACTTTTACGCGAGGGCCCTTCAAAACTTAAGTTACGGACAAGTTAAACTTCGACGTCGCAAGCTCGACACGCAAGGAACATTGCCAGCAGTTACGGCCAGGAGGTCAACCAAACATACTTGTACACATTGAGGTGATTCCAGGGATTCCGCTTTAGTGTGGGCACTCTTACGTCGCCGAGCGGGGGCTTCGGCAAGAAACGCATACTAGACCCACCTGCAAGGAATGGAATAGCCTCAATGCGCGGCACAATGCTTTGTGCTCCTTGAAGTGCTTTCGCTGGCATTCCTGGTTACAGTACCATGCACTGTCGCAGGCCCCGCAGCGCAGCAGCTTGCCCGGTGCAACATTGCAGCAGGCCGCACAAGATACCCCAGTATTAACCACATGTGGTGGATCCATAGTTATACATGCCATGTTTTTCTTTGTCCACGCCCTGTTTCCACATAGATTGCCTGTCAAGTGAACCTTCAACCTTCCGACAAATGATCAGGGTGCATCATAACTTAATAACACTTCCATATGATCGCTGAAAAACGCGACATGTGTAGATCCATTTAGACCTTCCTCAAGGTTTCGGAGCACCGGTTGAGAACCTGTCAACAACTATCAACTTCAGAGAGGCCAGAGCGTTCACATTTCGCTGTGAAAATTTGTAGGGTAGTATGCTATTATCGTCTCCCCTATCGACTCCTTAATGCTGATCCGTCTGGCTTTAAGGGTTGAGAGCCCTGGTACCGCACTTCTCCCTTTAAATTCAAGGAAATAGGGGGGTCCTTGTGAAGCAGCTGCCCGCGTTTCCAAAGCACGTATGGTGTTGGATTGTAAGGTGCCCAAGTACGTTTGCGAGGAAGAGAATGTGGCCAGGCTGGAGAAGAAAGTGCAGTGGCATATTGGAATGTGAGATTAGCGTAAGCGAGTTACAGGGCGTTTGGCGCACGGGCGAATTTACGTGCATACCTTTCACCGTAGCATCAGTCCTCAGTTCACTTCTTGGAACGAACATCAGCATAGGTCCAAGCCCTCTCGCTTGGACCAAGCCCTCTCGCTTGGACCAAGCCCTCTCGCTTGGAGGGATATGCAAACAAACATCCTGATAGGGGTAAACTCGCACGCTACCGAGCATTCAACCGAGCACATGCATGCTTAGTTGAGTGGTGAGATGCGACCCCCCCTTCATTTCGTGCTCGGCAAGCCTGCCACCGCGTACCGGATATGTTGGCGATGTTACAGAGACGCTGCACCTTGGTTTCTGTGCGCAATGCGTACGATGCTCGACCCCGCCGACCAAAACTACACGTGCCCAACTGAAGACATTCCCGGTGGTTGTGCAGCAGCTCTTGAGGCTGTTGCTGGCTGAAATCCATCCTGAGCTGTTGCAACACGGCTAACGCGGGCACGTCCCTATGCACAGCAAATAGCTGTTCCAAGCCAACAGCGGCGTCCATGTCACCGACAAGGCTCTAAACGTCTTATCTGTTCTTATGCTTAATTAAGTTTATGTATGTTATACTTTGCGCAACTTTGTAATTTGACTTTACTCTGAACAAGGTGCTGTATACGTTGCACTACCAAAAACGCGACCGTTTGCTTGCACACAACTGCCTCTTCGTCAGACGCTTCCTCTTCCCGCGGCAGTTTCACGAGCCCAGTCTTGCAAGCTACGACGTAGGCTTTCGGTGCTTTCAGTTACTGCAATGCAGCCACGCAATAGTCCAGCCTGCATGCCGCGTGCGGCTGTGGCCAACATGCCCACCTGCGCAACGCGCTGGCGCACCTCGTCCTTTCTCCACGAAAATTTATATACACTTATACAGGCGCATTTTGCGAATCGCACGCGCGCATCCGCGCGGCAAAATTCGCTCCTGGCTTTTTTGGACGATGTACGAACCGTTTATTCGGCAGAGTACGACCGCTCACATTTCTGCGAGGGGCTGCTTAATAATAGAATGGGGAGGCCTAAATAGAAGCCTACAGCTTTTGTGGTTGGCGAGTCGCAGGAGTTCCCTGCAGTGGCAGAGCAGGTTCGTCCCGCGGGACGAAAGGACCTCTCAGCTCAAGCTTCGCAAATGCCAACACTCACGTTTGACACTCTTGAACCCTAAGTCCCAAGGGGAAATCCAATCGTCCATCCTTGAATACCTCAAAAGACTACACTATAACTCGACGGTTGTCCATACTGGTTGTCCATCCACCTTTTTAACTGCTGAACTTCCACTTGCGCAACGAACCCTCGCCTCGCTCCTCCCTATCGCCACCTGCTCCTCATAATCAGGGGTTCGAAACCGCGTATGTGCAAATTGGCGGCGTGTGCATCACCAATCACGGCCTCAGCCGGTCCCACGGCCCCAGCGGCAAGTCGCCGCATCAGGAACCGTGGCGGTCTCTGCCCCAACATCAACCGCGGCTGCGGGCCCCCCGGCGCGCTGATGCAGACAGCGACCGTGACGACGACGGTGATGGCGGCGACGGCTGCAGCAGCGACGCGCTGGAAGAGGATTTGCAGGACTACCTGGAAAATGTGCTGGGCGCCGCCGATATCAGCAGTAGCAAGCAGAGCGGTGCCAGTAGCAAGTCTCGTAGCAGTAGCGCAGGGCGCAGGCGTCCCGCTGCCGTCGCCGCCGCCACCTCCGCCCACGGTCCAGGTTGGCAACCCCTCTGGGCTTTCCCGTCAGTGGTCCGAGTCAGTGGTCCGAGAGACTTTGACGAATCCTCCGCAGCGGTTCCGAGTACCGGCACTCGGCATATGCAATCCTGTCGTACATCCTTCTTTTCCATGTACAGCAATAAGGCCGTCATCATTCATTGCTTGCTCGTTTGGTTCGCATTTCATTTGATCTATTGTTTCCAAGGCGTGTTCGACGACTGGCAAATAGCTAAGGCCTAATATGACCCGTGGGTCAAAGTGCCCGTGGGTCAATGGGTGCTTTTTCGCTCCAAAGCTTCTAGCAGTGCTAGACTAGCACCACATTTATCTGCACTGAACTTTGGAATTACAGTTCGCATTCAAATCGTTTTCTTGTCACCCGCCACCCTGGTCCATGATTTTGCCGTGTCGTCCTCCAATCCGTTTTTTCTGGATCCAGCTGCAATTTTTGCCGTGCTAACTCTAACAGATGTAACCGGCTTTCTGACCACCTTTCTAATTTCTTTTAGCTACTGATGACATGGGTCCTTGGGGCCGGTCCTGGCTGGCACACTCCCCCCCCCTTGTCCCATAATCTCCTACACCATGACTCTTAAGAGATTCCTACGATGTCAAAAGATAATCATACACACAAATACAAACAAATACATATGTACATATACATGTATATGTGTATATATAAAATGACAGCTCTTGCTGGGATACGTGCAGGCAGCAGTGACGGCGATGACAGTGACGGCGATGACAACGATGATGATGATGCACGGAGGAGGAGGAGGGGGACAAAGTGGTCATGAGGGCTGTGGAAGGACTGGACAACGGAGAAGATGAGCAGAGAGAGGAGGAGGATGAAGATGAGGTTGAAGGAGGAGAAGAAGAAGAAGAGGAGGAGGAGGAGAAGAGGAGGAGGTGCGAGGTGACACCGTGATGCATAACGGTGTGAAGCATATGTTTCACAGGCTGCTGATCCGGCTTTGAGGGTCGAGATCTGGAGGAGTCAAGAGGGCGAGGAAGAAGGCGGCGGCCAGGGCAACCTGTATGAAGGTATGCATGGGCCGTACAACGTGATCTTGTACGATGTGTTTGAGATATCCTTGTGGGTCTTTGTGAGACCCACAAGGATGGATCTGCACGACATGGCTGTACGAGTTGCTGGATAGCATTTTGAATCTGAGTCATTGCAATACTGTCCAACTGGAGCTTCCAGACATCAACAACAAAAGCAATGTTTGCACATAATATCGGTGTGAACCGATTGGTTACAGGACGGATTCGCTCTGTCAATGTCTGGGCTCTTATCAAAGTAACCTGGGCCGTCAGGCCTCGCTAATGTTGACTCCTCGACACTGTGAACTTGGGCCATCAGGCCTCGCTAATCTCAATTCCGCGACACCCCAAATCTGGGCCGTCAGGCCTCGCTAATCTCAATTCTGCGACACCCCGAACCTGGGCCATCAGGCTGCGCTAATGTAGACTCCCTGGCACCCTGTATCTGGATCCTCAGGCTTCGGTAACGTGGACTGCACGACATCCCGAACCTGGGCCGTCAGGCCGCGGCCCAGGCCCAATGTTGACTCCTCGACACTGTGAACCCGGGCCATTAGGCCTCGCAAATGGGGACTCCGTGACACCCCGAGTTTGGGCCATCAGGCCGTGCTGGCATCGACTCCACGACATCCCAAACCTGGGCCGTCAGGCCTCGTTAATGTTGACTCCTCGACACTGTGAACCCGGGCCATCAGGCCTCGCCAAAGGTGGACTCTGTGACACCCCGAGTTTGGGCCATCAGGCTGTGCTAATGTTGACTCAGCAACACCCCATATCTGGATCCTCAGGCAGTCCATTTTACTGCACAACATCCTGAATCTGGGCCATCAGGCCTTGTTAATGTCAATTCCGCGACACCATGAGCCATCAGGTCCACTTGGGTCACATCCACCCTCATAACTGATACCCACCAGGGCAGTTACATCTGTGGCATTCCAACTTAAGCCATCCTGGCTGTCTTAGCTGTCATCTGCAGCATCCCAGCTGTAATTCGGTGGCCTCTGAAATCTGTTAAAGGCCACTCAAGTCGTACCCAGCGGTTTTAGCGGCCCTTCTGAAGTGGACGTAACAGGGCCATCACACGCTCGCAAGGACCAAACCTGCTGGAAATAGCCCTAGATTTCCCCCCCGCCCCAGCCAACCCAGCCGCGACACAAGAGTGGGTGGCTACCGGAGAAGAGGTAGAGAGAAAGAAAGTGACAACGAAGTATTTACCTGCATATGGGCAGGCGGAATCTGGTGTTGTCCGAGTAATGGGTGATGATGGCCCAGATGAGCACCAACCAGCCGCCACCGCTACACCTCAGATGGGCCATCAGGCCTCACTAATGTCGACTCCGCGACACCCCATCATGGGCCATCAGGCCTCCGCGACACCCCCAGCATGGGCCCTCCAGGCCCCTTCCCGTCGCATCCATGACACCCCAGCATGGGCCATCCGGGCCCCTTCCAGTCGCATCCGCGACACCCCAGCATGGGCCATACGGGCCCCTCCCAGTCGCATCCATGACACCCCAGCATGAGCCATCAGGCCTCCACGACAATCCCAGCATGGGCGTTCCGGGCCCCTTCCAGTCGCATCCACGACACCCCAGCATGGGCCATCTGGCCTCACTAACATCAACTCCGCGACACCCCAAAGCTGGGCCATCAGGCTTCACTTTGGCTGCATCCGTGACACCTCAACCGGGTCCCCCTGTATCAGTCCGGTCATATCTGCAGCACCCAAACCTGGGTCCCCGGCCTCACCAAGAATCGCCTGCACGACCGTCAGCACAAGGCACCCAGCCTGATTCCTGTTTCTTGCGCGGTATCTTCTCCTTCGTCATGTAGCCCTATGGGAATCGTATCCGTGACACTCCAGCTTGAGCCATCCAGTCTTGTTTAGATGTCATCTGCTGCATCCCGGCCGTAATCCGGTCACCTTCGGAAAGACTTCCTAAATTCCTCCCCGAATCAACCCCGCCGCCAGTTAAGGGCGGGTAGCCAACGGTAAAGGGAGCACGAAAAGGTCAGCTCCACGGGATGGATGGCACGCCTGTGCCGACACCTGGCCCAGATGAGGTGGTTTATGCGCGTGGGCACACATTGGTGCTCGGGAGACTCAATTGTGGACATGGAGAACTTCCCGTTTCCTTTTTGTAATAGCGATGTTTTCTACTTGTGTGTAGCCTAAAGCATGTGCGCTGTAAGCGCGGTGTGGCAAGGAGCTTGTGGGGACCGCTCTTGCATGACAAACGCTAGTTCGGCGAGTTCAAGTTTCTCCCGGTCTCTCGCTTGCTCTGAGAATAATTTACAGATCTAAACTAAACGCACGTCTTGTAGTTGCGAGCAGCGCGCTGGCAAGGAAGCGGTTTGCATCGCTCCAGGGCGGCGTCTCGTCTGGGCAGCTGCCCAGTGTCGCGGACGGTGTGCGGATGGAAACAATTTCCACTGTCTACGAATGCAGCAGCGAATTTGACGTCGGTAAAGGATGATGTAGACTAGGCTGATCCACAGCAGATTGTAGGCGACGTCGCGTCAAGAAGTTTGCGCGGCAGCAATCCGCGTTTCGGAAGTTATTGAGCCGCGCGTCAGAAAGGACGCCGAGTCGACTATAATATAAGGAGTAGATGATACGGGAAATTAAGGTATGAAGTGAGAGAAAGGGAGAAGCGGTGCGCCTACACACCGACTGTCTCCGAACGATGGCAAGATAGGGTCTGATCCTGGCCAAATAAACGCCTCAAATCTCTATCAAGCACCTTAAATCTCTGTAATAAAAACATACCTTTCACACTTCCTCTCCCACCAAATGCAACCTTCGTCTCACTTTCGACCCGTACAACCTTAGCAACCACCTTCACCGTACCCAGTACTTATGAAAAAGCCAAGGGCTGCCTTAGCAGCGTTACAAGAGAGGTCTGACCGGAATATCGTCTAATTCACAACACAATATATCTCCATATCATTATTCAAACTCCTTGTATATTTCAGGGTTATTTCATTTCGATTTTATTTGTAGTTGTGCGCCATGAAACAGCACCACGTTACTTTGGCGAAGCATCGTGCTCGGCCTTCGTCGATGCTAACATCCTGTCCCGTCCGCACACCGCCTGTAAGGTTGCCTGTCAGAGCTGCGTCGCCATGGCTGCCACTTTCCTTAACTGTAGCAGCTGCTTCTTCAAGCACAACATTCTCCACAAGCGCCTATGTCACCAAGGAGGCGCGGCAGACAGCGTTTGGACTTGCCAAGGAGCAGGTGCGCTTTTCTCCTCTGAGCAACGGGATGAGCGAAGAGTGCCTCTAAATTTGAAGGATAACTGAAGGATGTCTGTTTTTCATCTCCTACACCTTCGCCAATTTCCCCAGCCCTCTTGTCAACCTATGTTTGTTCACGTCTATCTACGTGCATGTCCTCCATGGTCCCTTATTCTGTGTCACCTGTAGGGGAAGAAGGGGAACACTTCTTCCCCTAAAGGGGACGGAGTTCCCCACACACCACAAAACACCACCCGGCCACCTCTGCCAATCCCATGATGCGCAAACCGTCCACACAACTCCATGATTCTTTAAGAGGAACATCATCTCACCCTTCGTCCTATTTCTTAATTTCGCGTGCAAATGTGCATTTCTACAACACGTCATTCGTACGACAGGTTGAAGAAGCTAATGCGCCGGTATCAGGCAATCTCCCATCTTGGCTTCGTGGAACCGTCGTCATCAACGGCTGTGGCGACTATCGTGGCATGGAACATCTATTTGACGGTTTCGCCTTCCTCACCCGCATTCACTTAGACGGTGTGACGGGGCGTGCGACTGCCAGCCAGCGTTTCCTGGACACGGACGCGTACAGGTGAGTGCTTTCAATCGGGTTTATGAACGGAACGCATCGACTGTTGTGTTATTGCGATCTGGGTCAACGTACTGTTGTGATTGGGTCAACGAACAGTTGCGATCTGGGTCACGGAAAGCTGCGATCTGGGTCACGGAAAGTTGCGATCTGGGTCACGGAAAGCTGCGATCTGGGTCACGGAAAGCTGCGATCTGGGTCACGGAAAGTTGCGATCTGGGTCACGGCTCACTCCTTATTATCTTCGGGCCCACGCACAGGAGCTTTCGGAAAACGGGTCGCATGAAGTACCGCGAGTTCCAGACGCCGGTACCCGCCGACGGACCCGTGGGTCGCGTCCAGGTCGTGCTCGAGAATATCAAGGCCCTGGTGGGTAGCTTCCCGGGGGGGGGGTTAAGCAGTTGCGGGTGTCCACACGATGTCTCCCCTGTACACCTGCGCGCCACGTGCAGGTCGTGCATGGCATGCATGTTGTGGCGTGTTTGGCGTGTTTGGCGTGTTTCCTATCTTCCCCCCCCCCTCTCCCCACTCGCTCGTGTTTCATATGTCCCTCCCTCTCCCCCGCACACCCTTCACGACGCAGATGAGCAAGGGCCGGGCCTTCACTGACAACGCATCTATCAACCTCATCCCGCTCCCAGGAAATAGATTGCTGGCGCTTGGCGGTGAGTGTACGGCATACCGTAGGTGTACGACGTACTTGGCATCGTAACAAGTGCTGTTACACTCCGAAACACGGTATGTTTGCACCTCTAGCTTGCTTTCCCCTGCTGCGCGCACGTAATACTACAATAACATATTCCTGATGTATTTGCTACGTCAAGTGTTTGTTGATCGAATGCGTTATTAATGACAAGCCGTTGATGCAGCTCTTGATCAAATCGAGCACACACTTACATACCTACAAACACACACAGACACGTTTCACGTTTCTCTCACCCGGCTCTGCTTCCCCAATGACTTCGGGGCCGGGGTGCAAATATCCGACCCGCCTCAGAGACTCGTAGCGCTGCGTACATCGTGGATCCAGCCACCCTCGCAACTGTACGGCAGGTGGAGTACGACGACGATTTTCCGGGTGACCTGACGACAGCCCATCCCAAGGTGGCACCCGACGGTTCCATCATGAGCTTTACTCGCAGTTTACCGTTGGGCGGTTACCACGTGTTTCGGCAGGACCCTGTAACCCTGAGACGCACGAAGATTGCTTTCATACGGTACGGAAAATGCACGGCATGATATTTGGGTGCGGTGATTGTAGTAGATAGTAAATGGTTAACGTCATGGTGCGGGGTTATGCATGTTTGAATGTATGTGTGCCTGTCTCTGTCTGTCTGTCTGTCTATCTGTCTCATCCTGCACCGCATTCGCCGTCACTCCACTGTTTCCTGCTACGTTGTATACATCTTTAACATCCCCCTAAATTCCTCAAATCCTTTCCCACAAAATTTCCCCCAATTCCCGAAATTCCCAAACATAATCCCCCCCATGCGTCCTATGCATTCCCCGCTCCCTTCCATCTCTATTTTCATTTTTCCGAATCTCCTTTCCAAACCCTCCTTGAAAAACCCTGGAACTACCTAGCTCCCACCTTCTTCCCCTCCGCACCCGCGCCCGCGTACCCCCTACCCCTCTATCCCCGTACCCCCCTGCCGTACAGCGACCGCAACCCGTGGGCCCCCTGCTGGGTACACGACATGGCCATCACCTCCTCCTCCCTCGTGGTGGTGGAGACCCCGCTATTCATTAGCATGGCCTCACTAATTCTCGGGACGAAGAGGCCGTACGCCTTCATGGACTGGAAGCCGGAGGTGGGATCGGGCAAGCTGCCTGGCGGGTATGTTTGTATGTATGTTTGTATGTATGTATGTATGTATGTATGTTTGTATATGTCTTCTGTTATGCATCGATCCGCTGGCCAGGGGCACCTAACCGTATAGTACCCCAATAGGAACATACGTGTGTGTATGTATGTATGTATGTATGTATGTATGTATGTATGTATGTATGTATGTATGTATGTATGTATGTATGTATGTACGTACGTGTGTGTATGTTGCCCATATGTATGACTTAGATTACACTGTGGGCCGCGAGAGCCGGGGGCCGTGCCGGGGTATGTTGCCCATATGTATGTGTGCCCCGCCTCCAGCCCTCGCTCGCCTCCTCGTTCCGCCCGTCCTCTCCTGTCCTTTCTTTTCCGCTTCCTTTTTTATCTCACTCACTTTCCCCCTCACACTTACCACCCTTTTTTCGCGCTCTGTTTTGTTGTTGTGTTTTCGCTGTCCCGAATCCCCCCCCTTCCCCCCCGTCCACATGCCCCGCCCTGACACGGACCCCAGGCCGGCAGCCGGGTCCACGTCATCGCATTGGATGGCTCCGGAGTGAGTCGGTTGGGTTGGTTTCGGTGGTTTTGGTTGGTGGTTTCGGAGTGCTCGGTGGTTTCCAGGCATGGTGGGGTTTCGGGACTTGATATTCTTGGTTTCGGAGCGGGGCTGTTCCCATCTTAAATGTACGGAAAAGCCGTGCACATGTACTACGGTGTTGCGATGCCCCCAATCCTAGACGTCGTTATTATGCCGTACTTTGGCCCTCCTATTTGCACTCGGCTTCTAAATCTGCCTTGAAAAAACGTCTTTTTTGAAGGTTGGAGCAATGTAAAATGTAGAAGCCATGAAGTAAATTTTATTTAAAGTCCAATTATTTAAAGTCCAATTATTTTGTTGCTTTATGTTTTTATCGAATCCAATTTTTTAATTCTCTTTTTGATTCAGATTTTCCTGATTCACTCTAAATTCGCTCAAAAAAAGTGGATTCCTTGGTGGCCGTCAGGTGGTGACCCACACGGCCCCCGCGTTCTTCACTTTCCACCTCGGCAACGCCTTCGAGCGCCCGTCTGGAACCAGCTCCGGAACCGAAATTTGCCTGGATTTTAGTGTGTACGATGACCCTGAGATCATTAACGATCTGTCCCTGGCGCGTCTTAAAGCCTTCCCGGGCAAAGGTGAGATGTATGCATGGATGGGTGGATGGGTGGCTGCTGGATGGTGGTCGGGGCGCGGGGGCTGCTGGTCCGTGTGTAGTGGCGGCGGTAGTACGGCAGCTCTTGGATGAGACTTCATAAGGCCCATCCGACCCCGTTCCAGCAGTTGGCGCTTTTAAGACGCCGACAGTTAAACCCCAACTAAGATTGATGTGCCTGCTGTGTTTGACAACTTCCCTTCTATGCAGAAAAGTGCAACATTTCTCTAAGACCTTGACATGGGCGCTTCTCTCTGTGTGTGGGGGGGGGGGCAGTTTTTTTAAAACCCCTCCCACATTCCACATCATTCCCGCCTTTCAAATATGAAACCCATGTTACACACGCACCATTCGTACACACGTTACATTTATGTGTGTGTGTGTTTCGCCGTCTCCCCTCGCCCGCGCCATCTAACCCCCCATCCATCCCGCATGACTTAAACATCGAAGACATATCACCCGGCCGGCTGAGGAGACTGGTCATTCCGTTGCGGGATGCGGCCAACCGACCGGTGGGTCCATCGACATTGGCGGCTCCCGTGCCGCTGCTTATAGACGAGAACGCGTACGGCAATTTTTTCGAGTTCCCGGCCATCAACCCACGGTGAGGTCTTGAAAGGGTGAGGTAGCGGATTTCCACATCGTCACTTCCGTACGATAGTCGTACACCTGTACGACGGGTCCCTGTACAGGTGTCGTACTGATTCTGGTGTCTGGGGGGTTGCAGGAAAACAGATGGAAGGAGTAGAAGGCGGAAGGACGGGGAGATGGACCTGTCTGCCCGTAACTTTATGTGAACGGTTTTATGTGACAGCTTAACTAACGTGATAAGGCGCATTACATGTGACGGCGTTATATTTTTGGTGTATTATTGTGTAGCCTGTGGAGTCCCCCTTGGTGTTCATCAAGTCATGAGTCTGTCGCCCTTCATTCATTCATTCATTCATTCCTCTTGCTGCCTTTTTGCCTTTGACTCTGCAGATTTCGGGGGAAGCCGTACAGGTACATGTACGGCACCGCTGCCATACGACCGACCAATATGGGCAACGCGCTGGCTCGTCACGACGTGGAAAAAGGGAACAGTATTGTGTGTTCCATACCGGGAAGCATGCCAGGTGGGTTTTGTTTAGGGTTTTACTTGGGTTAAAATCCTGGCCCTGCTCTTTCCTGCCCTCCTAGAACGCGCGTTCTTCCCCTTCCCTTTCCTGCCAGCCCCAGCCCCAGCTCCACTTGGGAGCCGGTCCTTCCCTTCGTGCATGTGATTCCCGTGTGAAGTCCGGGGGCCTGCTGACCGCGTACGAACGCGTTCTGGTTATCATAATCATAAGAGGTGCATCAGCATCAGGGAATATGTTGCTTCTTACCTCGTACCGCATCCATTCGCATCCATGTTGTTTTTTCCACCACTGTATGTACCCTTCGTTTACCTGTTCACCTCCTGTTTTTCTGACGAACTTCTGTTTTTCCGGCAACGGGAGATATTAGCTACCACCCGACGAAACCCCCCACTCGCAGGGCAGCCCATTTTTGTGCCGCGACCCGACGGGTCAACCGAGGATGACGGAGTGCTGCTGGCCCCGAAGATCATGCCGGGCGGGAGAAGCGTATTGTGTGTGTATGACGCAGCGGATATGAGCGGGCTGGCGAACGTGGACTTGCCGTTTAAGGTGCCGTACCGATTTCACGGCGCTTACGTGGCAGCGAAGGACTAAGCGTGCGTTTGGGGTCCTGGGTCCGCTTTGCGCCGATCGACACAATGTGAACCGGAACTTGTGAGGAACAAGGTGACTTGTTGTTAAATAAGTGGGAGGATTATATTACGTGCATTTCACGATCTCACAATTTAACGATATATATAACAAAGGGGGGCGTTTTACCGTTTTCTGTTTTCCGGCTGATCCTGTATTTGTTAAAGGTTTCTTGTGCTGCCAAACCAATTTAAGAAAATCTCTTGATTGTGAACACGGCAGGTTGTGTACATGTATGAAAGCGGTGATAGGAAAAATAGTTTGCTGTCTGTATTTGCCTTGTTGCTTATGTGTGGGCTTTTGCGCTAAGTCCAAATAAAAGATAGACTATTTATTTATGTTGAGATTGTTTGTCAAACCTTTAGTCTGTGGCTGTGCTGCTTGTTGGAGTCTGACAGTCTGCTGGTGTTCTGCGGTTTCATCACGTCGCTGCCACCCGCCAAGGATGGCCACACGGCCGTTTGCGTCTTTGTCGACATTTGTTGACAAAATTCTTCATGTTCGTCGTGCCGACGCACGACCAAATCACTATGATCCTTCAGGTCGCATAAATTTTGCGTGATGAAATATCTCACCTGCGAACATGGCTCTGTATCGACTGACTTCCTACTGTCTGATCGTGACCCGCGGTTCACTGTGTAAGCAATGCGCAACACAGCCCAGCAACTGCACTTCAAAAAACAGCTGCTCTCCACGTCGTTCCACCCTCACCACTTTAGGAAAAAAGTATTAGCAGTAAAAGAGAAGGAGCAAGATTTGGAGGTAACATAGACGAAGTCGGTAGCAATAGGTTAAGAGTTGTTGGGCTACTATACTTGCTACCATGGTTGCTACCAGGGTAAGTGGAAGTGTATTTTAAAACGGGGTAGCTGGTTCTTATAAAAACGGATGGACTAACTGAGCGAACAGTGAATCGCGTCCTGCAAGAGATTCTACGCAATTATGTAGGGGGCCGGAACTCACCGACCGGCTGGGGGCCGAACACTGGGCCGAACACCTACACACACAGCGGATGGCGGAATTCACCATCAACAACAGCAAATGTGAAGCCACGGGCTACGTGCCCTTCTACCTTGTGTGTAGCTGCCATCCACGAATGCCGGACGACTACGGGCTTCCACTCAAAATGAAACAGTCGACAAACTGCAGTCGACAAACTCGCTGACACCCTCCACGCTGTCTCGAAAAGGCCCCAAAAGCCCTACATGCCGCTCAGCAACAACGGCAGGCTCAGCATTCCAACAAGCATCACCGACCAGCACACTTCTAATAAGTCGTGCAGGGGTTGGGAACCGAGGCATGAACTTGCCACACG
>NW_003307602.1:549313-696679 GCF_000143455.1 Volvox carteri f. nagariensis | reverse complement strand
GGAGAACAGAAGCAGCAACGAGAAGGCAGAGAACAAGAAGGACAAAAAGAAGAGGCACACGGACGAAAAACAGGAAGCAAACCGAAGAAGAAGCGGGAGAGAACAGAAAAACCNAAGAAGGAAAACGAGCAAACACAGAACAGAAAAGCAAAGAGAGAGAAAAGGGCGGCACCGAAGAGGAAAAGACGAGGAAAAGGGGAAGGAGGAAAAAAAAAAGAAGAACCCANGAGACACAAAAGNAGCAAAGGGCGANGACCAGAAAAAGAACACAGAAGAGAGAGAAAGNGAAGAAAAGGAGAAAGGAGAGGGCAAGAGAAAAACAAAAAAACACAGGAAAACGAGAGCAAAGGAAAGCGAGGAAAAGGAAAAGGGAAGAAAAACAGAGGAGCAAAAGAAAAGGACAAAGAGAAAACAACAAGAGGGGCAGGAAAGAGAGGAAAAAACCAACAGGGAAGAAGAAAAAAAAACGGAAAAGCACAAAGAGGCGCGGACCAAAAACAAAAAAGGAAAGAAAGCAACCCACAAAGACACAAAACAGAGAGAAAAACAAGAGGACAGAGAAAGCGCGAACAGAGGCAAAAAGAAGAGCAGGACGGGAACAAAAACAGGACACAGCAGACAAAGAAAGNGAGCGGAGAGAAGGAAAAGAGGCGGAAACAAACCACACGGACCACAGCAGCCGAACCACAAAGGGNCACCACCACAGAGCGGACCACCGGAGGGGCGNGCGNGNAGCCACCNGCAAAGGANNCNCCTACTGCCAAAGGACGTGTGGCAAGTCCATGCCTCGGTTCATGGGACCCATCCCCATCCTAAGCATGGTGGGCGAGTCTGCAATCCGCCTGCAACTCCCGGAGGCATTGTGCATTATTGTGCATGCAAACAATGTCTTTTCCACACGTGTCACTGCTGCGACAAAATCTAAAACAAGCAGCAACACACACACCCCACCGGTGGTCCGCTCTGTGGAAGGCGACCCTATGTGGTTCGCCGCCGAAGAAATCCATGCACACCGTGCTCTGGCGGCTCTGGTGGCCGCCACCACCTTCGTCGAGTACTTGGTCCGCTGGCAAAACCACGGCCCCGAGTACGACTTCTGGGAGACGGCCCAAGGCTGCCGTCGAGGCTGCCCCAAAGCGGTCGAAGCCTATCACGCCAAGTTGTGCGCCAAGGGTGTACCCTTGCCCTAAGAGGCCCCTTCCCAACCTACACTGGCGCGCCGAGGACGCGTTCGCATTCAAGAGGGGGGGAATGTAAGGACGTCCGAGTGGAGTCTTCTTAAACTAACGCCAAAGGCGTTTCTTGTACGATAGGGCCTTATGGCGCTAGCGTCCAACTCAGTTAAAATATTGATCTCACCTAAAAACGGTATTCTTTAATACCAACCAAATTGTGACTTCTGACTCCTTGAGTTAGTTAGCATACGACGCAGTACCCTATAGGGACCAAGCATCATTACAAGCTGGCAAGATCACGAGATGCTGCACGCTGGCTAGAAGAATGTACAGCCTCGTCCAGTATTCCGTTGCCTCTTCCGAAATCGCAATTTCTAAGGCTTTCATAGCCACCTCCTCTGGGGCTTTGACATGTACTGGAGCTGGTGTCTAATTTCATGTCCCGTCTCAAATCGCAAGAATCGTACCGATTTCACGCATTTCCTCAAGTTTCTTTTTAGAAAAGAGCCCTTTCATAAGAAGTTCATTCCGTTATTAAATCAGGAGACAACAGCTATTATCGGAGTCATGTTGCAGCTCCGGCTGCCGAACGAATGGCCTACTTTGCCGTTCTCCTCAACGGAAGGTGACCAGCCCAAAGGTGCCGATAACGACGACATCACCAATATCATGCCAGAAGAACTATGTTTCAGCTCCTTTGCGCGCGCCTGTGCGGCTAGGCGGGCTCTCCAGCGTCTGCATGCGCACTCCTTCCCCTCTGCCGCCTCCGGGTCCAGCCCACCTGCACCTAAAAAGCCGCGTCTCCACAGTGATTCACAGATGCCCCCAACACCTGCAGCGGTAGACGCGGCGGCGACCGGCGGACCAGATCCCGCTATGTCCTTGCAGCCGGCGGCAGCGGCGTCCAGTCCGCCACAGGAGTTCTCTCTGCTTCTGACCAACTGCCGAGTCCTGGATGTTGCGGCAGGGAATTACCTAGAGGGCTTGCAAAGTGTTTTGCTCCAGGGAGGGCTCATTCGGGAGGTCCGACCCATGGGTCATGCGGGGGCCACCACGACGGTGACGGTGGCGGCGGCGGAGTCAGCAGATGCGGAGTCAGCAGATGCGGAGTCAGCAGATGCGGAGTCAGCAGATGCGGAGTCAGCAGATGCGGAGTCAGCAGATGCGGAGTCAGCAGATGCGGAGTCAGCAGATGCGGAGTCAGCAGATGCGGAGTCAGCAGATGCGGAGTCAGCAGATGCGGAGTCAGCAGATGCGGAGTCAGCAGATGCGGAGTCAGCAGATGCGGAGTCAGCAGATGCGGAGTCAGCAGATGCGGAGGCTGAGGCGGGAATTGCGCCGATTGAGGGATTTAGAACTCATCCTCCTACAGCAGTGGAGGTGGACTGTGGGGGCGCTGTATTGATGCCTGGTGCGTTTTTGGTTGGGTTTGTTGAATTCGGTTGGGTTCGGTTGGGTTTCAACCGAACGGCTGGAGGAGTCAAATGGTGATAAGCATCGGGTTACTCAATCCTTTCGACGGTGTAAAGCCTAAAAATTAGCCCAAATTCCGGAAAGATGTTTCCGGCGCACGTGATGGGGTTGAATAATGGGGGACAAAAGATGGACTGAGGCTCGTCCTTAAGTTTTCGTTAGTGCCGTACTGGGGGGATTGTAGCACCGTGCCCCATCGTGTCGTATCGCGTGTCGTGTGTTTTGTTATGTCGTCTGCCTTCATTCCTCGTGCCATCGCACGCAACTCACTTTCCCCCGGGGTCCCCCGGCTGCTGCCGCTCGTTCACAAGGTCTTTGCGACGCTCACGTACACTGTACGGCAGTCACTGCTAACCTGGCGGGCCTTATGTCGCTGCCGGAGTCGTACGTGTCGACAAAGGCGGCGCACATCCTGGCCGGCATGCTGGCGCGAGGGTTTACCACAGTACGGGACGCAGGTGCGCGGGATGTACTGACGGTGCGTACGACATGCCGTACAGTGCATTAGGCCGTAGAGGCACGTTCAGCCGTCCTCTTCCTCCTCCCTGGCTGAGGCTTGCCTTGCCTTTATTCCGGACGTTTGTCCTCCTCCGGCTCGTACTCCTCCCACCCGTACTCCTCCTCCTGCTCCTCGTTCTCATCCTACACACCAACCCTAGCACTTCCATTTATGGTCAAATTGGTTCAATATTTTATTACACAACCAAACATATCAGTACAGTATGTGTTTATCCGTGTTCACAATATCTATCTTCCTCTGGCAGCACACAGCCTTCTCGGCCCCCTCAGGGCCCTAGGTTGGGTGGTACCCCCCCCTCACCTCACCTCATGGCTCCCAGGTATGTATGTATGTATGTACGGGCCACACACACACCCCAGGTTACACCTTTGGAGGGTATAACGCAACTCTAGGAAGTGTAAGGAACACACACACGCTATGCCATTTTCCCATTCCTACATGTCCAGTCAAACGCGTATTCCTACGTAGCCCGCGTTTCTTCTCGTTCGGCAGGCGGTGCGGATTTCGGACTGGCTCAAGCCGTGGAGGAGGGCCTGGTGCTCGGACCTCGCATCTTGTTTACGGGTACGACTTCGTACGACACGGTACGACATGTCTGCACTCGCACATTCACATCGACTACGGACGTGTTACGCGCATTATATTATATTATATATTTGAAATATATTTGAAACTTGTTCGCTGCAATGGAATCAACCAACCGAACCGAATAGCAGCAACAGCCCTCTCTTTTGCAACTCTCCTCGGCACTCGACACGCGCACTCGGGCCACTCTAGGGTGTCGTCGCCGGAGGGACCCATGGGGCAACAGGGCGACCCTCGCAACCCTTCATTCGCCAGCCGTCCTTCCTAAACCCAGCGCCGTAACTTTTATGGCCCCAAGCTTGTATTTCATTTCCCACCTTTCCAAACTTACATCCTTCATCCTCTAGTGGTTGTGACACACAGACAGACACACAGATACACACACATACATACATACACACGCACATACACACTCTATTCTTGAACCGCAGCTAGTTCTACTGCCCCTTTAAAAAAATTACGCTACGTTTGTTTTTTCTCGTGATGTTTATGTTTATTGGTTTTTTTAATAAGTGTGCGATGCTCCAACTTCTTTGACAGGCAGCCGGGACACAAACCCACATTGCCACCGGTATTTCCGCGGCTCAGATTACTAAACTCGGGGGGGCCACAACCGTATGTATGTATGTAGGTCATGCTCTGAGCCAGACGGGCGGCCACGGAGACTTCCGGGGCCGCGGAGAGGAGATGTGTGCGTGCGGAGCCGCGCTGCGGGGCATCGGCCGCGTGTGCGATGGAGACGCAGAGGTAGCGTTTTTCTGTTTTCCTGCTTTTGTGCTTCCTGTTTTTCTGTTTTTTTTTCTGTTTTTCGGCGTTTGGGCCGTCTGCACCATAGTGTTTTTTTTTCGTTTTGGGCCTAGTACCCTAGAGTAATAAACTGGGTGTTTCTTGCGGTTACTATTCCTATTTGTATAGCCGCTGGGGGGGGCTGCGCCCCTCCCAGACCCCCCCCCCTCAAAGGCCGTACGGTGTGCTGTAAACAACACCTGACGTCTGGAAACACACATGCCGTACCACCATCGTTCTGTGCAGCTAACTGCATTTGCGCCAGTGTCTATGTGAGCAGGGCGCGGAGCCACTTTGACTGTCCATAAACGTCGTGAGCACACGAAGGCAAAATAGTGTATAAGCTCCAAATGTTCTGCTTTATATGTGCAGAAGGCATTTGGGGCGACTTATGGCCGAAGTAATGAACCAGTACTGCCAACTGACCAACGATTATATTTCTTCCAGGCTCAGACCCCCATTTATTCCCAAAAAAGTAATATATTACCAAAAAAACACTGCTGCACCATCTAGGCTGCGCCGATTTGGTTTTGGATTAGGTTAGGTTAGATTAGAGATGTTGAGAGTTTTTTTTATATGTAAAAGAAAATAATCTGTATATCAATCTGTTGCTACCTTTACTACATCTACCTCTCTTCTACCCCTCTTTGATCGGCCTACAGTCCTACAGTCCAAACTTCCACTTCTTATGTCTGGGGGGCCGGGGTGGGGTGGGGGGGAAATTGGGTTGGGTTCGTTGGGGGCCCTGTATTAGGTTCGTCGTGCGGCTCGAGACGAGCTTCGTCGGGGGGCTCATTGCTTGAAGGTGATGGCTTCGGGCGGCGTTGCTTCCCCCACTGACAGGTGAGGTATGTACGGGTGAGGTATGTACGGGTGAGGTATGTACGGGTGAGGTATGTACGGGTGAGGTATGTACGGGTGAGGTTTGTACGGGTAAGGTTTGTACGGGTAAGGTATGTACGGGTGAGGTATGTACGGGTGAGGTATGTACGGGTGAGGTATGTACGGGTGAGGTATGTACGGGTGAGGTATGTACGGGTGAGGTATGTACGGGTGAGGTATGTACGGGTGAGGTATGTACGGGTGAGGTTTGTGGAGTGTGGAGGTGGCCACTGTTGATTGTGAGTTGAGGTTGTGAGGTGCGGCTAAGAGCCGTACTTGTCCCCTGCCACAACGTTGTTCAGAGTTTCCAAGGTTATTTGTCGAAGTATGAAGTGAAGCCTCCAGTAAAGCCTCCAAGTGTGCGTGCATAGTTGTGGAGTGATGAAGCGGTGCAGTCGTGGTGCACTTAAAGGTGTGAGGAAGATGGTTCTCTGGAGTCAGTCAACAGTCAACCTCTTTAGTGCCGATTACTGCCGAAAAAGCCATTCCCTGGGATTTCAGTTGAGAATTCAGTTAGTAAACGGTTTTTCTAACTACCTATCAATCAACTGCGGGCCGTTGTCTTCCCCTACTCCATCCTCCCCTATTCCGGCAAGTGGCCCAACCCGCAAATCTCCCGCGGCGACTGTCGCGATTATATATTCCTGGAGCATCTTTCTATCTTTCTTTCTGCCTCTCTTTCCAACCCTCTGTATCGGCATCACTCGTCTTGTGGTTCGTCTTCCGAACCCTCGAAAATCTAGAGAGGGAGGGTGTAGCAGCTGACCGCTGAAAAGGTCTCTCGAGTTGCTGGTGGTCACGCTCTGCGCGTATTTATAGCACCGTACTGTGTACCGGCTGCTACAGAGGGTAAAAGTAGTGAACAAATTTAAAACTCGAATCACCGGATGGACAAGAATTCCAGCTGAGATCGGCTGCTAGTGCTTTCTGGCTTTTGCAGCTGTTGACATGCTGCTGCCAACATGCTGGTGCTGGTGCGGGGGGGGTGTCATTTCATCCCCGACTCCAACATCTTGTCACCTGACTTAGGGCCCCACTTCCCCCTTCCTTTCTTTCTTTCTTTTTCTTTTCTTTCTTTTCTGATGCATAATGTTGTTGTTTTGCCTTCTCCTTCTCCTGCTTCAAAAATCACGACCCAGGTTGACCAACACGCAGTTCTCTGAGGCGGAGCTCAAAGCGATCGTGGAGGAGGCGGGTGCGGCCGGGACCTACGTGTGCGCCCACGCCTACACCCCCGCCGCCATACAGCGCGCCGTGAAATGCGGCGTGGCGTCTATCGAACACGGCAATTATCTGGACGAGTACACAGCGCGGCTCATGAGCCATGTGGGGCTTTTTAGGGGGGGGGAGGTTTCGTTTGTGTACGGCTTGTGTACGGCGTAGGTATCAGAGTATGTTTGAGTTTTAAAATGGACTCTTCAGGGAAAGGTCAACATTTTGTTGTGTGTTTGTTTCACTGTGTTTGTTTGATTGTGTTTGTTTGATTGTGTTTGTTTGATTGTGTTTGTTTGATTGTGTTTGTTTGATTGTGTCGTGAACCTCCGTGTTTTTTTTTGCTTGCAGCGACGGGTCTTCTTGGTACCGACTCTGGTAACGTACCGCGAGATTGTACGGCATGGTACGGCGGCGGGGATGCCAGAGGTATGGAGGAGTGGGAGCGGGGGTTCGTGTGTGAGTTTTTTAGCGCGGGGGCGCGTGTTTGGAGGTTTGCGGGCCAAGGGCTTTACGTAACCGAGCAGGCGAACCAAGAGTGTGCAAATCCTTTGCCAACTTGTACAACCAACAACTACCAACATACCATTCTCGTCCGTCCGTCACCACCTAGTCACAAACACCGAGTTTACATGTGTAAACCGTCCACCAACTGCCTAACAAAAATATTTTTGTACCACCAAATCGCATCTTGCTCGTGACATGACGTACAGAAGCTGGTTGCCAAGGTTGGTGATGCTGTCGACGCGGTGAGTACGGCAGGGTACGGCAGGGTACGGCTGCCATGACCCAAAAAAATATTTCCCATCATGAATTATACATAGGGCCTCTCCGCACGCATTCAATAGTCCAACCACATCCTCACGCACCCAACAACCTCCTCACCTCCTCCTCACCTCCTCCTACTTCACCGCCCGATGTGGCCCCTCAGGGTCTCAGGTCGCTGTCCATTGCCGACAAAGCCAAGGTGCCCATGTGCTTCGGAAGCGACTTGCTAGGGAACATGCATCCTGCACAGGTACGGCACCGTACGGCACCGCTTCGGTACGGCACAATCTCTGGGGTATCATAGGTACGATGATGAAGTACGTGTGGCCACGGGGAATGAGGTTGGTCTTGCTGGCCGTGTCCCGGTGTCGGTGCCCCTTAACGCGCTACGTCTTCAAACCGGAGTGCGAGTGCTCTGTTCTGTGTTGCTACGCTGCATGTGCGCTTATTGGTTAGCTGTTCGAGCTCTATTTGGCTAGATATGTTGTGCGGTGTGTTGGGATAACAAATGGCTGACATATCTTGACGTCCTGTGTGCATGAGTGTGCGTGTGTATGCGTGTGTATGCGTGTGTATGCGTGTGTGTATGTGTGTATGTGTATGTGTAAATGTGTATGTATGTGTGTGTGTAAAAGCGAACCCATGTATTGAACACATATGTATGCGCGCGCGTGCATTACCTTAGGCTGGCGAGTTCGAGCTACGAGCACGTGTGCTGCCATCCGCCTCCATCTTGCGCTCGGCCACCGTCAATTGCGCGGCACTGTTCGGGATGAAGGTCAGTTCGTACATGTACGACACACGTACGACATGACATGGATATTTAGTAGTTCACTATTGCGCAGTGATGTGCATATGCTGTGAGCACGTCATAGTGGGAGAGAGCGGGGTGGGGTAACGGCTGCAGTAAAATTGCCGTAAAGGCCAAGCTGACTGACATGAGTGAAAAAATATTGTGAAGATATATATCTTGGCTTTAAATTCCTGAAAAGAAAAGGGTGACTTCGCAACTTGTTCAATCGTGCAATAAATGAGGCGCGCGCTGTCCGGAGCAATAAATATATATAACCCAAATCGCAGTTCCACAAAAACGCTAGAGCCTGAACGAACGAGCCTCTCCTCCCCCAGAAATCCAAATCGCCGTAATAGCTCCGAAAATAAATAAAAATTTCCTCCCAAATGTTTGAGGGATTTCAGGAACAGTAATATATTATCCGCATATATGCGCATGTGCACATGCTCATGCGTGCGGTGCCCTGCCGCCGCCGTGTCACGCCTCAGAAACTGGGCCAGGTGCGCCCCGGCTACCGAGCCGACCTTCTGCTGCTGCGGCCCGGCCTGGATCCGTTGGCTGACGTGGCGGTGTTGGCGGCTCCGGGGGGCGGTGCGGTGGCGGCGGTGTTCAAGGACGGACTACTGGCCAAGGCGCCGCTGCCGCCACGGTCGCACCCGCGTGATTGGGATTGGGGGGAGATGAACCAGCGCCTGTTCTCCATTGCTACTGGCTTGTGAAAGGAGGGGCCTGGATGCACCTGGGTGCAGTGTATTTTATTTTTATTGGCGCCCTTGCGAATAATGTGACTGGCTGGGGCCGGTGGCGTTTGGATGGTATATGTGTGCGCTGGACTTTGGGATTATGTTTTGTCCTCAGCAGTTTTTTTTTCTTTCGTGCTTCTGTGTGGGAGTAGAATCAAGTCCTGTTGCTTTTTCTGTGTTGGATAATGTGCGAGAGGGATATGAACTTTCTCGACGGTTCCTTTTGGCTGTAGATTCAAATAGATGTCGGCCGAGCGAGGAGTCGGTCCAACGCTTTCCTTCACTGAAGGCTTTGTACTTACGTTCTTGCGTGCACCGATTAACATAGCAACAAGTAGTGGCATTCTGGTGCTCATGATGGTGATAGAACGCTGTGCTCAAGGCGTTATAAGTAATAACAACATGTAAAGCGCTTCAGCTCCGGTGGTCCGCCTCGCAGCATGGGCTTTGGGAGCCACGCTCATTCTTGCTCGGGCCGACATACTGTTGAAACCACGTCATCATATTCTCAGTGCTTGTAAGGAAACTACACCGCTGCCGCTGGAGTCTGTTGCTGCAAATTCTATTAGCCTTTAACGTGCTTGCAAAATCGATGTACATTACAGTACGGCCTGCAAATTCCTGGTCATCGGTTGTACGGCGCCGAGACGCTTTGCTGGGAAGCTGGGAATGCAACATGGATGCAATCATGCGATCGCACGATGGCCGCATTAAGATCTATTCATATCTAATATCCTTTGGTTTCCACACGGGCTCCCAAGCAATTTTGCAATCAGCGTCGACGGCCTCCGCATACTAGATTAGTATTGCACGGTACAAGGGACGACAAGGCGGCAAAAGCAGCGCGTCGGCTTTGCCCACCATCAGTTCTGCTCCTCCTCTGCATATCTAGGAGCTTTGGCCATGGAAATGGCTGATGCCCCTGCAAACCAGCAAAACGATCCGGGCCTCCACGACGGTTTGGGTGGCAACCCTCCTGGCGGAGAGCCCAGCACAGCTGGCGACGCTGAGTCGTTCATCATGCCGGAAATGACCGAGATGTTGAGTAACCTGCAAGCCTTTTTCAGCAATCACTGTATCCCGCGAGCTCGGGCTGTCGAAACGGTACGTCACGGGCTCGTGTCCTCGAACAATCTGTTCTGTTGCCATAAAAGCCGCTCTTATAGCTAGCAATTCTTTTAACATTTTCTCTTTTGGCAGGAGGTAGCGAATCTCCAATACGAGATCAACGGCGTCACAGACCGCGCAGAAGCGGAGAAAAGCGAAGCCCTCAACGAGTTGAACCGGCTGGGCAAGCTCGTTCTCAACTTTCAAAGTCGTATTTCTCAGGTGCAGTATTCGGCGCGCGCATCGAGGGTTGGAATGAGCTGGCCCTAGTTGCCTCGTGCACTGCTTGACATGCACGCGTGCTGCTTAGCCTAGACGGCTGAGCGCATCGGAATTACAGATATCCGCCAAGCTCTCCAGACACATCTATTGCCTATATGGCCATTTGTGCCGGGTCCGATCTGGGTCAGAAGGCACCATGTCTGTCAGAAAGCCTAAGGGTGTGTTCACATGTAGTCCAATTGAGAGTCTGATTGGGAGTTCGATTCGGGGCGGCTTTCTGAATTGTGTTCACATACGATTGCGGCCACCGCGCGAGGTGCCACCGCGCCCAGCTGAAGCTCCGCGGCTACGCCCCATCACCCAAGGCAAGCCAGCATTATCTAGTAACAGAACAGTATAAGTATCGTTTCTATGGCGAAAATTATCACCAGGCTTGTACATACATAGCTGCAGGAGTTCGTGAAAAATGCTCAGTGCGCTTTGCGTGAATTAACAATTGGAAAATGTTCCTATAGTATTGTAATGGTAATTATGAGAAACGGTTTGTTAAACAACTTTGTTTTGAGAAAGAAAACTGTGAATCACGTCGAATCATACCCGAAGAGGCCCCCCCGGACCCCAATTCCGATTCGGGTCCAATCAGGTCCAATTCAGAGTCCAATTCGCATGAATCAACCCTGATTCGCCCACATGTGAACACGTCCTAAAGCGCGATGCGGCAACAAAACGGGGTGGGTGGGAAGTCTTATCCTAGAATGACCCGCATGCTAACAAAAATAAACACGCGATGTTAAATAGTTTAATGCTCCTTTTTAATTCTTCGCTCAGGCAGGCCCATTAGTCAGCGCCGCCCCACCTTCCACCGGGCCTTTCTGGTCTTAGACTAGAGTTTTCCGGCGATTTAACAGCTAACTTCAAGCCCCGTCCTGGCCTGTGCCCTCCTTGCCCCCTCTTAACGCGCAGCTTCTGCAATTTGACCCCTTCGGGGGCCAGCGATGAGGCCTCATCATTCCGTGCTGTAGCTGGAGTCACTATCTGCAGTCCTCCTCGTGGCCACTTCTATTCGATTGCGCAGGACGGTGTGAGGGAGGACGCACACACGCAGGGAAAGGGGGAGAGGCGGCGAATTTAGAAAAAAAATCCAGAAGGGATGAGGACGGGGCGGGCTGGAAGGGGCTGGTGCTTCTGCAATGCGGAGTGCTGCAAGGACCGTGCGCTGGCGCGCAAGAAGGCACTTCTAGCAATTACGTGGTGCACTACTCACGGCTGCGGGAGGCTGGGCTTCTTTGCCGTGCGTTTCGTTGTGCGACTCGATTGGCATGCAAAAGTTGGCGCGGTCCAGTTTGCAATAGTTACAGTGGATCCCGATTGAATCAAGTATTGGCATACTCTGAACGACTTGGACTGCCAAGTGTTGTTCGGAGGCGGCAGCTCAAAGACTTTGCAACACCTTGCACGGCTGTGTGCGAACCCCGTGTGGACCGGAGGCAGAAAACATTAAGGCAGGGGATCATCTTTAATACATCAAAGGAACCCCAGTAAGAATTTCGCCCTCCGATGTCGAGTTAGCACTGAATACGTCTTTTGGAAGGCAGATCTGAAATTGGGATCAGAAATATTTGACTTGACAGCGTCTTTTTGAGGTGCAGACAAGACGAGAGAGGAGGAGCATCAGAGAGAACAGCTTCCTTCCCTTTCACTGGCAGCCCCAGCAACCACACCAACCACCACCACCTTCAAGCTTTTATATAGGTGATGTGCCTGACCACTGCCATTTCCTGTGTGTACCTTGCACATTTATTTTTCGAGAAAATGTCAAGACGAAAAAGCGTGCGAAATGCAGCTGCAGCCTAGCCGACACCCTGTCGGAAAGTCAACAGGTCTCATTCGAACCCTCATCCGCACCTCGACTAGAGGACTCCCTTCGGGAGGCCTTTGGCGCCTTACTCTCCTGGCGGGGACCCCAGCTTTGCCCTTTTTCCCTCTTGCCGCGAAACCTAAGACGGCATTTACCTATAACCTTCAACACCATCTATGCCCCTGTTGTGTGTTCAAATCGGCCTTAAAATCGCGCTTCCTGCACGTTTCGGTGCTATATACATAGCATATACAGCACCCATAACCAGAACACGTTACAGGATCGAGCTTCAACCGAATTTCAACCGTCCGGGACAGCACCAACTTGCACTGCCAATTCGTATAGTAGACGACATGCACCTACCTGCATATGCAACGACAGCATCTCCAGCTGTTGTGGAAACAGATAGGAGAGATGAAGAGCCAGACTCAGTAAGCCTACATCCTGCATGCGGCATCTTGAGTCGCCTCTTGAGTCCGCCTCTGGGTTTACTAACGCGTGGACACGCGGAACACACATCAAGCGACGGCTGTAGAGCACGGTGGTGTCCCAACACCATTGTTGCCATCAGCACGATTTCCTTGATGCTCCCAACGAGTAAAAGCAAAGGCGAGCCCTTACAAAAGAAAAAAGAAAGACAAAAGAAGACAAGTCTGGATGAGGGGGAATTTAGAGAGGTACTACCTTTGTTTCAACGGATAAACAGCACGTTTAACCGAAACCTTATCAACGGAATGGACATTCCCTTACATACACACATACGCACACATGCATGCGCACCCAGGATGGATGTACACTCTGATGAGGCTATATCCGCGGTGCCGAGGAATACCTAGGAGAGCCCGCCTGGCCTTGCCCTATTATCTTGTTCACCTCTCATCCAACCGTTCGCCTGACAACAAGATCCGCAGACTCCGCAGAACCCGCAAAACACTTATAACTTCGGAGACGCACCCCTCCCTTCTTACATGAGAACTTAGTTCACGTCCTTCGCCCTCTAAACATTTGGAACTTAGGGTGGATCCACGGGGTCCTCCAGCAGCTCTAGGACCCAGCCAATCCATCAGATGACGCCTAAGCGGCAGGCTAGACGACAGACTAGACGGCAGACTAGACGGCAGACTAGACGGCAGACTAGACGGCAGACTGAGTGGCGCCGACAGCCGCCGGTCTCCTCGAAGTAGCATCCCAGCCACCTGCTGGTACCCGTAGGTGTACCCGTTGACAGGGTGTGACCATCTGGTCTTCGTTCCCCGCCACCCCAAAAGAAAACCAAGGGCTAATATAGCGTTAAACAGCGCTGTTACCTATAAAACTACTACGGAAGGGCCGGCGGTGCAGGGTGGCCAGGAAGTGACGGAGACAGGATATAACGACGTCTCATATGTTCGAGGTGCTATCGGAAACTGCTTGTCTCTGAAACACCTCGTCTCTTGTCCTAACCTCCAACAAAGGTGCTGTGCTGGGGACCTTTTACACCTGCACCTCCTCCTCTTCCTGAACTGAGGGATGGCTCACGGTAGAGACAGCCATCACCGAGTAGGCGGCAGCGGCAGGCCGCCGCCGCGGTGAACGCGGGCGCCTACCTGGACCAGGACCCGGTCCCTTCAACATGGCCGCCGGCCGGGCTCGCTGCCGGCCAGCCATATCCCCGATCGAAGCTTAAGCCGCCGCCGCCGCCACCGCCGCCGCCGCTTGATGTCAAAGGCTGCATGGACGCAGCCATATTGTGCGGCCCAGCAGTAGCGCCCTCGTAAGCCATGTATGCCGGGAAGGTGGAGCTGATAGCAGCTGGCAAGCCGGCGGCTGCAGGCATTCCGCCAGCGGCCGGCATCGGTGTAGGATTCGGGGCGTTGGCGATGGCGGGCAAGTTCTTGGAAGTGACGGAGGAAGAGCCCAGATATTCAGAAGCTGCTCCTGAAGAAGGCAGGTCGCGAAGGAACGCGTGCGTTTGCTGGGATGGTGGCTGCGACTGCTGTCTCGTTGTTTGCTGCTGCTGCTGTTGTTGTTGTTGTTGCGAGTATAGCTGCTGGTATTGCTGCTGATATTGTTGTTGGTACTGCAAGTATTGCTGTTGGTATTGCTGCTGGTATTGTTGGTATTGCTGCTGGTAGTACTGCTGGTATTGCTGAGCGTACTGCTGCTGTTGCGGTTGTTGGTACGAGTCCTGTTGTTGCTTCTGCTGCTGCGTAGCTGTAACTTGTGAATGCTCCTGTTGTGGTTGTTGTTGCTGCTGCTGTTGAGCAGCTACAAGTTGCATGATCGCAGGCTGTTGAGAGGTCGTTGTCGGCTGTGTAGGTGGAGCAACCTGCCCAGCCAGCAGATTTCGGGGCGACGGCATTCCAGCCGCAAGCCCGCCAAAATCCATGCCGCCGCTCCCAAAAGGCGTGTTGGCGGAGGCGGGGATCGCGGGACGAAGCGCCGTACTCACGCCGCCAGCGCGGACATCATCCCCATCACCGCTGCTCATCCCTTTCCCGGCCGCCACTCCCGCCGTACACGACCGCGCCGGGGCCAGGCTTGAATTATCGTTCACAACTGCCGCGTCGGCCGTATATCCCATGCCGCTTCCGCCGCCGGCATTGCCGTACAACGCAGTGACTTTTACCGATGCGTTGTCGGAACGGCCGCCAGCGGCGGTAGTGGCAGAAGCGGTCACCCAGGCTACTCGTGCGGCTTCAAGCGCATGGCCAGACAACGACTTATGGACAGCCGAAGATACCGTGCTACCGTCGGAACCGTTGGATACAAAACCAGTACCGGTTATAGTAGATTCTGGTCTCGGAGCGGGACCAGCGCCCGCAGGCATCCCAGATGCCAGATGCTGCTGTGCTGAATGCGCCTTTAGCGGAGGAGATGATGCAGGTATGGATCCAAACGGCAGCCAAGGGTATGACAGACCAGCTGAATTTCGTGTCTCGCCGCTGCTCAGCGCAGCTGTCGCCGTCGTCCCAGGCGCCTGCACCCCCGGCGCACTCCACGACGGTCCGCCCGTCGGGAAGACATCTCCCGAGCTAGCCGCGCTTACGCCGCTATGCCCCATGACGCCAGTGCCGACGGCAGCAGCGGCAGCGGCAGCGGCAGTGCCTGCCTGCTGCTGCTTCTGTGTTTGCTGGTGAGGGTGGTGGTGGTGGTGGTGCTGCTGCTGCTGAAATGTCTGAGGCTTGGCCGATGGAGCGGATGACCCATGGGTCGTGAACGCCACAGTTGGTGCTTGGGGCAGTGACGTCGAAGCTGACGCCGCCGCCATGGCGCCGGATAGCCCAGCACCACCGAAGGTGCTGCCGGGGCGCATAGCAGTGAATGCTGCCGCGGAGGAACCGGCGCCAAGATGACCAAGAGGTGGATTCATCGCCGCCGTCGCTGCTGCTGCGGCGTTGGCGTTGGCGGCTGCAGTTCCGGCCCCAGCGGACGGATTGATTGACGGCACAGCAGCGGCCGAAGTCCGGTCGCCCATCGGACCGTCCGCCGCCGTCGCTTTCTTCGTTGCAGTTGCTGAGGAGAACGGCTCAGCGGCATCGACGTTCAGGAATCGGGGCTTCGGGACGCTGCTGGCGCAAGGACCAGCAGGTACGGCAGCAGCTGTTCGCTGCTGCTGCTGTTGCTGCTGTGCTGACACTGCGGACAGGGCCGGGTTGACGCCGTAAGACGGCAGCGACGCCGTCGCGGCGGCAGCGCTGCCAGTACTGCAGGTGTTGCCACTGGCAGCAGCAGCGCCTGAGGACACCAAAGGGGAGGTCCCAGAAGCGGATGGCGCCGACACAGGTACGGCGTACGGAGCAGAGCGTTTCGGAGCGCCTGCTGACATCGACAGTGACCCAGATGCCGTGTTTTTTGCCGGCCGTGCGCGTACCGAGGCGGCCGCCTCCGGAACTGGCGGCGGCGGCGGCGGTGGCGGCACCGAGTCCTGCAAAGGGGGTTGCACAGGTGCACTGCTAGCTGCAGGGCCTGCGACACCGGACGTGGCAACTGAAGATTGTGCAGCCCTTTTCGCCGTGCCACTTTGAGACGATGCCGAGCCCGGCGCCGGAAATGCCGATTTCGAGGCCTTCCCAGGCGGAAGGAGGCTCGATGTCGCCAGTGCCACCGGCGACTGTGGCTGCTGCTGCTGCTGTTGGTGTGTAACCGCCGGCGCTTGCTGCCACAACGCCGTCGGCGCTGTAATGGGCGCCGGTGCCGGCACGGCGGGTTTGGCCGCCGGCGTCGTTGGCAGTGTCGGAAAGTCAGCCCAGTCAGGTGGCGGCGAAGCCGCAGCCGCAGCCGCCTTGGCGGCGTACGGACCGCTGACGTGCGGTACGCTGGCCGCATTGATCGCCGCCAAAGCGTCTTTGTCTATCAGATCCGTAAGGCCCTCCTGCTCGGCTGTCCTGAGGCTTGCAGCGATGGCCATCTCGAGCTGCAAATCCTCCTGCAAGAGAAACGAAGCGATACATTGAAATGTATCAATAATGTATACAATAATATGCTAGGCTTGGCAAGCATGATCGGAATACATACAATAATATGCTAGGCTTGGCAAGCATGATCGGAATATATACATATATCCTTATTCTGTACATAATCATTTCCAAGGGACACCAATTGCTCCCTCGGCTCCCTCACAACACAAGCACGCCCTCCCAAATTAGCACAGCATAACACAACGCGACTCCAACGGCTGCCGTACCTGCCACTGCCAGTCCGCCGTTCCTCGCCTGCCGCCGCGGCCGCCGCCGCCACCTCTCGCTCCGAAACCACGTCCGCTGCTGCCAAATACGTCGCCGCCCCTGTCGCCGCCGTTGCCGCTACTACCATAACCGTTGCCCCGGCCCCGGCCCCCCCGGCCGCCGGGGCCCCCCATCTGGATCCCTCCCGTCCGCCCGAACCGTGGTTCATAGCTCTCGCCAGACGCTGACGCCGCAAAGTATTGTTGCGGCTTTTGCTGTTGTTGCTGTTGTGGCGGCGGGTCGCTCCGTGACACAGGGCCCCCAGCCGGCGTCGCTCCTCCCGTCCCCGCTGCCGCCGCCGCCTGAGCTGCACCGCCTGCTCCTCCTCCTCCTCCCATGCGACCCCCGCTGCCTTTCCCAGTCGGGGCTTGTTGCTGTGGCTGTGGCTGTGGCTGAGGTCGCTGTCCGTGGGGATTAGCTGCAGATGACGCGGACTCCTTTGCAGCCTTGTTGCCCGCCGTACCGCCGGCACCATTAGACTCCCCATTTGCAGTTGCTGCTGCCGTCGGCTGTTGCTGCTGCTGTTGCTGCGTTTGCTTCCCAGATGATCCTCCTGCTGCCCCAGACGAGCCGCCTTTCTTCGCGCCCTTGCCGCCAGCCGTGTTCGTGGCGGCGGCCGCAGCCGCCGTCTCGCGTACTGAGCGTTCGTACTCTGCCGCCGCTGCTTCCATTGCGGCCCGCATTGCGGCATCCTTCTCCGCGGCTGCACGCCGCTTCGCCTCCTCCGCTGCCGCCCGCTGTCGCTCCTCCTCCTCAAGACGCCGTGCCTCAGCTTGCCGTCGCCTCTCCTGAACAGGGCGACCGTGCACCAGACATCCCATCAACACCGGCATCACACCAAAACTCGACATCCTGCACAACTCTGAAAACAATCGCCTTGATATGAACGACACGCACAGCAAGTGCCACAGCACGTACCACGCGGTTTGCTGATTTGATGACAGCTCTTTGCCCAAATCAGGTTCTTTCCACCGTTTTCGTCACCGCCTCTCCATATGTGTTAACGCCCCCTACGCTGCCCTCACCAATGAGGGAAGGACAGCATAGCGTCCTTCCAAAGACGCTGGCCAGAACAATAAACGCCCCAGGGCTTTGTAACGCGTCTTCCTATCGACATCTCCGCAGCCCCAGACCCCGACTCCGGCATTGGAGCCCCACTCCGCGTATGTAATGTAACATGTGTGTCTGAAACGTATCTGGTCTGGTCTGGAGACACTAGTGCAATTTGCGGTTAAGGTCCTGAGTTCGATTCCTGGTTAGACCCCCGACATTGTCGGTAGCGTGAGATTGTGGCTAGATGCTGAAATGTGGAGTTGAGGTCACAGTTGATGGACCGAGATTCGCACGCTGGATTGTGGCTAAACCCGCCCTCTCTAAGGTGAAAGGATGAGGAGGGATTCTAGAAGGCAGTATCAACCGCTTTGGACTTGCTATTCGTATGGCGCAGTACAGTGCGGTAACGGTGGATGGTACTGTACAGTGTATCAATTATAGATGACAGGCAAGTGTGTGCAAATGTCCCAGAAGCCTCCCATTCTGTACCAACAACGTCAACAACAGCTACGACAATTCTGAAATTCGCCTTATCCAAGGCCCCACCTGCTCCTCCGACATCTGAGCACTGCTGCCGCCAGCATCTTCGCCGCCACCGTCCTTCCCGCCCCTCCCTCCTTTGCCCTTCTTCTTCTTCTTGCCCTTCTGCGCGGCAGCTTCCTCCGCTGCGGACGGCTGTACTACTGCCGCTGCCACCGCCACCGGGCCGCCGGCGGCGGCGGACTTCACAGCCCCGGTTGCTGCTCCGGCTCCAGGTGCCGCACTTTCGGGTGGCCCCGCCGCTGTCCCCGTGGCCTTGGCGCCAGGAGCTGTGCTGGGCCCTGCCGCCGCCGCCGCCGCCGCTGCAGCAGCAGCAGATGATGATGACGGCATCTGCTTTCCTGACGACGCGGCGGCGGCGGCAGCTCCAGAAGATGGCTGCACCCTGGCGGCGTTATTGTTGTTGTTGTTGCTACTGCTGCTTGAAGCCCCGGCTCCACCGGCGCCAGTACCAGATCTAGCAGGGCCGGCTGAAGCAGCAGCACCAGAGGCCGATGGCGCTTCAGCACCAGCAGCAGTAGCAGCAGCAGCAGCATCCGGCTTGCCCGTGGTTGAAAACACGCTCTCCTCCGAGTACTTGGCCCACTGCACGCAAGCAAAGACCGCAAGGAGAGGGTTTTAGGGAAAGCGAAAGTAGGATTGACGTAAACCTATTTAAACATTTGAAGGGGACCGCAAGCGCGACGTGGGAACAATAAAGGTCCCAAAGCCAAGACACAGGAAAAAGGGGCCATCATGCAAAAATAATGAAGTCCCTTCAGGCTATCTGGAATCTGGGCAAAGAAAATAACGATTATCGATGAAGTCCCGACAGACGAGGAAGAGGAGGAGGTGGAACTGATCCCGTTGTCGGTTATTTCAGTTAAGCCCCGATACACCGCCTCCATCCTCCGCGCCCGCCTCCTACAGCCAGTGTACAATCCCCTGAGAACTTACCTCCTCTGATCACTAATCCCCTGAGAACTTACTGCTACAACTACACCTGCTTGATGGCCAATTCTGCACACTACCCCTGGCTTGCTGCACCCTTAGCCCCCATTTGCCGACGTAAACTCCTCGCCGCGTCTCTCGTACCAACCGCCAAACCCCAACGACCATCATTACCACCCAGCGCCAACCACCACCGCCACCTGCACACACCTGCAGCTGCAGCTCCTTGACGTCTGGCCCCGCAGCAGCAACCCAGGTGCCGGCACGACCCCGGAACACGTAGCGTGTGCCTGGCGCCAGCCCCGTCACGTCAAAGTTAGCCGAGGTTTCGGAGCTAAGAGTGGTCCAAGCCACATCCCCGACGCGCTTGTAGTCCAGCTCGAAGCTGCGCATGCAGGTGATGGCGGTGGTGGGGCATGACAGCCGCGGGAGGGCTGTGTGTGCGTGTGCGCGTGTGTGAGATAGAGAGGAGACTGTATGATATCAAATGCACAAATAAAACAACAGCCATGAGGATGGGAAGGCGCCGATGTTTAAGGGCGCAGAGCGCAGAGCCATCCAAATGTAAGCAGCATGTATGTCCGTCTGCCCTATACCAACCCCTCGACTCCATCAGGGCGCACTTCACCGCAATCCCGCTACTCCGCACCGTGCAATGCCGTACAGTGCCGTACCGTATCTGCTTCTTCTCGAGCCACATCGTGGCCTTCTTCTTCGGATCCAGCGTCAATCGAATGGACGAGTCACTGCGAATGCCGCCAGGATTGGTGGGTCGCGGCAGCTGTTGGCCCGCGAATTTCAAAAGGCCTGGATCCGGTGCTGCAGCGAAGGCACTGCGGCGGATGTCATCTGACTTGCTGAAGAACTCGTCGGCCTGTAAAGAAGTAGTTAAAGAAGGTGGGCTGGGGTCAGGTCAGGATTACTGTAATAAGCAAGAGCCCAGAAGTGCAGCAGCATCAACAGGCCATGTCCCCAAGCATCCAGGATAAGGTAGGTGAGGTGCAATCCATGCCGCCCCCCCCGGCTTTTACCGACACCGCCATACGTGTGTGCGGGGAACTTGTAACATGTAATGTGGGGGTTCGAGACAAAAACAGGTAGAACCGGATATGCTAATTGCTAGTTTACGTTATGAAAAAGGATCGTATCGCCAGTGACAACACCAGATATCTCGAGAGGTCGAATGCCCTAACTCAATGACAGGTTGGGTCGTGTGTAATCCCAGCCACCCAATGATGCGGCCGTTTTCCTACCAGATCCAGATCCAAACCCCGATCCAAACCAAGATCCAGCCACCGATCCACCGTATACCCGCCCCGGCCCCGGCCCATGCAGCCGCCCACCTCCCGCGACCGGCGCTTCCGCTCGTCCTTCCTCGCCGACGCCTTGCGCTCCCTGGACCCTTGCTCCTGGGACTCCCAGTACTCCCGAGCCTCCTCCTCGTCTTCCACCGTACTGTAACTGCCTGATGGGTTGGAAATGATGCAGAAAATGATGCGAAACTAATCTCCAAGTTTGAATGTACCAACTGAAAGGGAGTACAAGCAGCCAATGTAGGGTTTGGGAGAGAAGAAACGGAAGGAAATGGTTGTGAGCGGAATGTGATGCTTAGTGAAGGCGAATTGGGTGAGTCAAACATGTCAAGACGTGGGCGTTTGGAATTACCCCATCGGTTTGGGATCACTATGCATCACATAGTGCGCTTTGTCTTATTTTTTCCCAGTGGGGTAGAGTGTACGGCAGTCCGTTGCGGCCCCCGATGGCCCTCTACCACCCCTGCCGGGGTATTTATTCCCTCGTGGGGCCTATCCGAGAGGGAGACCCTCGCGGTAATACCTACTACTACCACTACCATTACTACCCATCCACCCCAAAAAACGCGAAGTCTGGCCGTGTGCGGAAGAAGGATTTAAAGTGGGCGGAGTACTTGTCATGGCGAGGTGCCGGGAGTGTGAGAGATAAGCCAAAAGGCATGCCAAGATCAAAAGCCACAAGAGACGAGGCAGCGAGCCCCTATCCAAGAGTCGAGCGAACGAGGGGGCTCCCCCACTTCCCCCCGATAGAGAGGCAAACACAGCAACAAAACCAGCTGCACGTAATCAATTCCCAGTGCGCTACCTAGCGCCCTCTGTCCTGCCCTGATTCTCAGGTAATAACACACCAGAGTCGTCGTAATCGTCGTCATCATCCTCGGATTCACTGTCGTACGTGTAGAACGAGCCGCCACGGCCGCCTGGTGACAAACACGCGTACGGCAATGCATTCAACATGCGTCACAAGTTTGGTTGTTGGTAATCGGGTGTACGCCAGAGCGAGTTCGTGCGTACGGCAAGAGCGGCGGGCATGGGAAGGGGTGGGGGTGACGGGTTGACCGGGCGGTTTTCTACGGAATTTGGGATGGAGAATGGCGGCTCCGTTGAATTGTACTCCTTTCTAGACAGCACATTCCTCCCCCACCGACCCCATATGTATTTATCTTCCCCCGTCATCCCCGCCGCTCATTCCCGAAAAGGTCTCCCCGGCCCCCTGCGCGCCGTCGCCTCCAGACCTAACCCCCGTGTCCCTAGTTGGTACTTTAGGTGGCAGAAAACGCACGCACAAATATTCCAGCGATTCAATCCAACACTATTTCACCCATCACTAGGCTGGACTACATCTTTCTTCGGTTAAGTTGCGCTCATGTGTGTGTCATACTCCTCTTAGCCATCTCCTCCTAGCGGCTAATTTCATACGAACGCACATACAGAGATACAAAGCCCGCACACATACATACGCACGAACACAGCTCACCTGGCGATCGATATCCGCCACCGCCTCGCCGCGGAGCTCCGCGAGCAGGTCCCTTCCGTGGACGGTAGTAGGAGCCGCCTCCCATTCCACCGCCGAAGGAAAACCCCGGGAAGACGCCCAGGCCGCCGCCTGGCATGTAGAAAACCTGGAATCCGCCGCCGCCGCGACGACCGCCGCCTCCTCCCTTTCCCCCCATCCGCATGCCTCCAAAGAACCTTCGGGGCCGTACGCATAGAAACGCACAGATACATACACGCACACGCACGTATACAAGGGAATTGATTTCTGGGTCAACTTCTACGGCCTGAAGTTTATGTTTATGGGTTTTGAGATTCTTTCCGCTGAGTGAGGGCGACCTACATGCCTGGTAGTGGTAGCGATGGCCGTGGAGCCGGATCCCCCAAGAAGCAGCAGCAGTAGCAGTAGCAGTAGCAGCAGCAACACCGGCGGCAACGTAGCACCGGAACGGAGCCCTGCAAGCAGCGGCTGCCGCGCTGCCGTCCCCGTCCAGAAATCCTTGCTGACACCACACGGCATCCCCAACAACAATCGCCAGGGCCGAGAAGATGCAGAGACACGCTGGCTTTCCCTCTCCGAAATCGAAACCCTAATCCTCCGTCACCCGTTCTCACCTGGTAGGCCTCTATCCTACCATCGAAGGTTGATAGGGCAGAAATTTGGATGAAACATCGTCGGCACGAGGCCACACAATTCGTTAAGTTATCATGATTTCTCCTCAGAAAAAACTTTGACGCGCACAACTTACTCCCCTCTGACCCAAATCATCAGTTGATTCTTCGCTTCCCTTTTTCTTGCATCACAAAGCATGGCATCCCGATCGCCTCAATCGCTTGCAGCACATAGCAAAAAACCATTTCGAGTCCAGGGCCCAACGCTCAAGAACCAAATCGGCATTTTGCCGTTTCTTTATGCTTGTGCGAAGAAAAATAGCGGTGCTTACATGCGGTAAAAAAATTCTGTCCGCAGCAAGTCCGCAAATTCTTCGAAGTCATGTTCATCGAAAATGTCCTCAGGATCCAGGTCATCCAAGTCATCGTCGTCGCCAGGGTGGTTTCGAGCGGACAGGCGAGCATACGCGGCGGAGATCATCTGATTACAAAAGCAACACAACAGCAAGCGGTTACATGCCGTACAAAGTACGACGGTGCAGTACAGCAGCATGTGACAAAGGCGGGTTAGGTTTACGCCACGCTTCTGATGGTATATGGTAAAAAGCTGAAAGCCCGGGATGGTAATGCTGATGGTGGTGGTTTGGCGTGTCTTTAAGGGTGGCCGCTGCTGGTGCTGCTGGTGCTGGTGCTGCTGCTACCACGAAGGAAGGTTGGGCCCCGGAAGACGCGTCCCAGAGAGGATGGTACCGTCCTGATTGAGGAAATCAAATCCCTCCCCCGAGGTGGTGCTATTGCGTAAGAAAAAATCGCTGACGAGACTACTCCATGTCCAAGGTGCTAGGCTGCTGTTGTGGTGGCTACACGCGACCAATATAATGGGGTTTTGGCCGATGTAATGGCCGAACGGGCGAGGGCAGATGGCAACCAGTGGTTGGAAAAAGGCTCTCGGGGAAAGGAAAAAATGTTTCCAATGGCTGTCGCTATTCCGAAAGATGCTCAGTACTGGGTGGGGAATCTGGTCCAACTAGACGCCCCCGGACACGAATGCTAACCGGTCCGCCACCACCAGTCCTCCCAGCGGACAGGACCCATCGTTTAACGTGCTGCCGTGTATCCTTTACGGAAAAGGAAGATCGCCATCACGACTTGCCTGGAAACGCGCCGTCGCAGCCTCCTTGTCGGTGTTCTTGTCCGGGTGCCTGTCCAAGGGGACAACTTTTTTTTAACCATGGAACGTTTCTGGGGATCATTCAAATACCCTGATCTCCTCCCTGTAACTAACGTATCTCCTTCAAAGGAGAGGGAACGCCCCAAAACATGAGGGTAACAACACAAATGACCGAGTAGCACAGACGCAAAGTGGACCGCACCAATGCAAAGCGAGCTTCTTGTATGTTTTTTTGATCTCGTCTTCTGATGCACCCTGAGGTAACGGCGACGGAGGGGTGCATGCAATTGCAGAAGTGAGCGGTATGCACCAAGCGATGCAGTATGTGCCTTCCGGGATACTGGCCGGGAGTGATACCGACATCATTTCCCGTGTTCTGTAGGGCCAAAGCTAGGAATAAGCACTTGGGTGCAGATCGGCGCGAAACCCCATCCCAAGAAAGCTCACGTCTTCAAGTCCCAGTTCTGCCAAGGCTTGTGCACGTGTGAGCTTCATCGTAACCACGGACAGGTATTCACACACGCGATGCCTTCGCCCAGGGTAAAGCGCTCAGCCCCGGGGGACCAGCAAACAATTGAGAAATATTTTAAATCAGCACTGCTTTAGTTTGTATAAAGATGCTCCACATATTAAAGGCTTAACACGATGTCACGTGTAAAAGGTAAATACTAGCCGCTGTAGACAGAGTACTATTATGGCCACCCTGATTACGAACTTTTGGATCAACTCAACTGCATATGCAATCATGTAGGCAGGCAGCAGTAAGCATGGAGCGAACGCGTATATTACGGCATCGGGGATACGGCGTCTTGTTTTTGGGTTTTGCTCGCGACGTTGCTGCTATGTTGCAAGTGAGCCGCTGATTATCTTGGCTGTGAAGCGTGACATACTATACTGTTTTACTTAAAAAGGATTTGAAGGCCGCCGCTCGTCCTTCACATCTGTAGAGCAACGCTCTGTCCTTGCAACCGCGCAGCGCGACTGAATCCAGCTTTGAAGTTGCGGAAAATCTGTCAGTCAGGGAGCTGAGGGACAACTCACAAAGCAGCTTCGCTGATTCCTGGGAGGGGGCCTCGTAGAGGAACGGCGCCGCAGCAGCGCATCCAATCAGCATGAAAGGCATCAGCTTGAATGCACGCATGCATCGGATATGGGGCGCTTACGAGCGGCAGCTGAGCAGGCGCCCCGTCCTGACCCAAATGGCGACGTCATGCTTGCTTTGGGGCTGCGGCGACGTGCTTGCCCAGAGGTATAATCATCAAAACCTATTTTATTCGTTTATATCTATGTCTGCTGAATTGTTGACAAATCCTCGCGTGTTTCCCCAATTTCACGTGCAATCTGCAGGGCCGTTGAGCAGCGACGCCTGTCCGAACTTGACGGACGCCGCGTGGTCTGCACAGCTGCCTTTGGTGCCGCGTTCATGGGGCCCGTTGGTCATTTTTGGTATCAACAGTTGGATGTCATTTGCGCAAAGCTGTTGGCGACCGGTTCCCCGGGCTTTCTCGCAGCCAAGCTCATTGCCGACACAGCCATCATGGGCCCGCTCTACGTGGTGGCTTTTTACGCCTGGGGCTGTGCGCTTATTGACGGCTCGGGCTGGGAGGGCTTCAAGAAGAAGATTATGCAGGTAGGGCAGGCAACAACCTGCAACACCGCCAGGGAGCATCACGAGCAGTAAAATCAGCAACGCCAGCACGAGCCCGTTGTCGGGCCGGGGCCCGGGGAACGGAGGGGCGTTACCAATGCACGGCTTACTGCCGTATTGCGTTACAGTAGCTAAACGACCTGCCGATAGCTTGGCTGGGTAGAGTAACAAACCGCTTGCGAAACCCCCTCCCAACACCAACCCATTATGAAAGTTGCACTAGTGGCCAATAGTAATGACAGTTACCTGTGTTGCACCGTTAGAAAACCTTTAGGGCCTCGAGGGCCCGGCAAGGACCAGACAGTCATACCAATGACCCACCTAAGGCCAGCGACTACCACGGAGACCGCTGCATTTCGGCAATCCCATGACTACTTGGGTGGGTGGAGGGAAAACTAGAGGACACTGTCCCAGCAGCGGGACACACCTTCTGGTAATAGTCAAAACAACGCCAGTTAAAGAATCAATGCGCCTGTGGGACCCAAATAGACATTTGGCATCCCATGCCGAACTGGGTCGTATGCATGCACTCACTCCGCTTCCACGCACCACGGCAGCTCCTTCGCAATAACCCGCCTATCTCGCCTACATTCATATTTTGCTTCGAGAAGTCGAAGCATATAAGCACGCAACAGTCTACCACACAGCTTGTCAACTTGGTTCCTCACATACCGACCCATTAGCTCCCACTTCCCTTCGTCTTTGCCACAAAGGCCCAGCTGTGACCTCCCCACTCCTTCCGAGCTCCATAAGGCTGTGATTTACACGCGTTGCATGTTCACTTTTGCACCCTCAGCATTGTCGCTCCCCACCTCCATTCCTGCCATTTCCAGGACTTTATCCCAACCTACACGGCTGAGCTGGCTGTATGGCCTCTGTTCCAAGCCTTCAACTTTACTCGTATACCAGTGGAGCACCAGCTGCTGGCCGTCAACGGAGCCACCCTCGTTGTAAGTGCTGAGTAGCCTCTGCCACACCTCGTTTGAGGCCTATGTCGGCTGCTCGGCTACATGCCCACCTCGGCAGTTATGTCTCCCTACATGCCTACTGTCTTGTGCCTGTCTTCCCAAACATACCTATTTACAGGACGAAGCATATACACGCTTACCTAGGCTATTCTGCTCCGTTACATGCCCGCTTAGGCTATCCTACTTCCAGCTACCTCCCTACCCGCCAACCTACTCAGCTCCTCCCCCTCTTCCTGCACGACCAACCTTTCATCCACAACATTGCAACCATGATGGTGATGATGAGAACCGCGCCCCCGTGTCACAAACCACGCCCGCAGGATGCCTGTTTTCTGTCGTGGGCGCGATCCCAGGATGATTGGGTTGCCACGGTGTTGGCTGCGCTACAGGCCTGGCAGGAAGGTACCGACGGCAGCCGCAAGGCGGCGGCGGTAGTGTCAGTGGTGCCCGACGGTAGCGGGCGCCCGCCGCGGCTGGGACAAGGGGGGCCGCTTTAGGCAGCAGTAGAGGTGCGATGTAGGGCTAGGGCGTATACGTAAAGAAGGTCTAGAGTTTGACGGCGCTGTAGAGGTGTGCTGGTAGTCGCTGCGGAGGCTTGGGTGGTCTGAGGAGAGGGCGTTTGGTTGGCGTTGGCGTGTGGATGGAAGGTGCGTGTGTGAGTGGCTGACAATTGGCGGGCGGGGCGAAAGTAGCTGTGAAGTTGGGTTTACGGGGTTTGGATGGAGAGCGGCTGCCGACGCGGTCAGCTAGTCCGCCTAACACATGTACTACTTGGACGCGGTAGGTACCTCGTACCGTGCAACTAGGTAACAGGTAATAGCTTGTGTATCAGGGCTTTCTACGGCCAGGTTGGGCTCTCGCTCGCGGCTTGGAGACGAGGAAATGGAGGGTGCTCGCTCCCATAGTGCCGGAGGATGGCAGCCTGTTGCCTAGCAGGCAGCAGGATTGGGGGCCCGGAATGACTAGTTCCATACGTTGGCTTGGCCTGGCCAGGCTGGGCAGGCCAAGCTGGTGGCCTGGCGGGCAACAGCGGGTAACAGCTAGGCGGTCTAGGAAGGCAGCAGTTGTCGCTTGGCGGCTAGGAAGGCGAACCGGGTGACCTCGGTTAGCAGTCTGGGAGCTCTGTGGATACTCGCAGCAGTACCGCTGGGTGTCTCAGCGCAGGAGGGTACGACGAAGCACAGGGGGTTGACGAGAAGGAGAGAACCATAATAGACGGATACTCCAAGCGCAGAAGGGTGGCGGGCCGCAGCTCTGGGCACAGCTGTGGAAGAAAGCAACTAGCTACAGGGCAGCCTCAGGGTATGGGGAGGATGCGGCATGCGGCCTAGGCAAAAGCTGGAGCGGGGTCCAGGAGCTATAGCAGGTGGTTCCGGTGTTCCCACGTTGCCTGGTGTTTGGACGGAGGAGAGGCCAGAGGCGCCGACGTGCCTTTCTTTCGTCTATCTGCCTGTCTGCCGGTCTATCCGGATACCTAAGGGTCTCTGGCCCGGCTGCTGCATATGTTTTTTACAGAGAGGCAACTTCGGCATTGCGGTGATCTTGAGGGTTGATTGTGGCGGGTTGGCAGAGCTGGGGAGAGAAATAGAGGGTTCCATTTTTGGTTTGGCGCCTGCGGCATAGAAGTTCTTTTCTTCCCGTTGACAGAGCAGACAGAGTTCATGTGGACAGAGCGGTCAAGAGAGAGAGCGAGAGACAGAACTTGGAGACAGCGAGACGCCGGCGTATTTCGTGCGCTGGCTTCTTTTTTTCATTGCTAGCGGTATCTTGCCTACGTTACAGGTTTGCAAAGCGAGGTGGAGTTTGTAAGAGGTGGTCGAGTTTGCAGCGATAAGGGCACGGCGGCATAGGAGTCGAAGATTGAGTTGTCGAATCGAGCTGCAAGTTGTGTCATAACTTGACTATTGGTCTTCACTTTGCCTGGAAGCACTAGCGAAGATCGCGGAATCCCTAGATTTTGGGCGAGCATCAACGCTACACTATTGTGCGAGGGCTGTGTCTAGGCGAAGACGGGATATATATGTATACGTCTGTGCGCCTGTATCTATGCCTGTGAGCGGCGTTTTGCTAAACTATGTATGAAGACCTTCAGGATATTTCTGCGGAGAGCCCTTTTCGGAGTGTTGGAGCTGTTTTAAAGGAGTTGAATGTCTTCGTGTCTGAGTGCGAGTGCGAGGGGAAGAAGTGCGGAGTGCGGCCATTGCTTTCCTGTTTTTTCTCTTTCGTTTCCTTTTGTTGAGTTTTTATTGCCGTTGTTTTTTCCATTGTTGCTCACGTACGTTGCTGCCGTTACCGTGGTCTGATGTCGTGCACAGTGCGATATACGTTGTACGGCCAACGTTCGGAAAACACACGAGGTAATGTGTATGTTTCTTGTATCCTGTTATGATTTGCTGCGGGCAGCTGCACAGCAGCGGCCGAGGTTTTGCGCTTTTTCGAAGTAACCCTCTGGGAAGGTATTTTCTGACCGATGGCACTTAAAAGGTTAAAGGCCCCGATTCCGCCTGTCTGCGTTAAAAGAAACCCGAACCTACTTCATAGAGAAAAGAAACCTCTTAGTGATGTTGATGCAGTTGCTGCTACTGCGGTTGCTGACAGCCTTGTGGTGAGCTGGTAATACTGGGCCATTTTCAGTCCTAAGCCCCTGGGGTAGGAAGGCCTACGCGCCTCGAGGAAGCTGAGGCAGCTGCAGGAGAGATTTAGAGCGAAGGGGGGGAGGGAGTGGGAGGCGCAAAGGCTGACCGGAGAGTTCTCTGTTGTTACGCGAGTTTGTTCATTGAGGTCTTGATTGCCCATTGGACTGTTCCGCTTGTCATTATCGTATCACCATGCCGCACGCCGTGGGCTGCGTGTCGCAAACCCCAAGTCCCCAGTCGCATAGCGCGGCGAGGCTGTCATACAAAAGAGGCACAAAGAGTTATCTTAAGATGAATCGGATGCTTGTCGGTTTTCCTCTTACGTGGTAATGTGGTAATAACGCTGGGAGAAGAGGCTTGGGCGAGGAGGCTGTCAGAGTGATGAACTGGCGGATGTGAACTGGCGGATGTAAAAGAGTGCAAGGTGCCGAAACATCTGCTTGCAAGTGTTCAAGAAGTATGGGACGTCGTCCTATGCGTATTAATTTAGTCATGAAGCCTTAGTAGAAACCTTCATGGTCTGTAATTTCAAGGACATGCTCGTGCATACCCGTCCAGGTAACGTGCTATACGTGGATTCTCTTTCAAGTGATTATCCGCTGACATGTTTTTCGCGGTTACCTTATCGACCGATAACCTTACTGGGCCATGACCGTCTTTTTTCTGATCTTGATAGTTGTAACAGAAATTGTACTGGATGACAGAAATGGATCCGTTCCCGAAACCAGAAATAGCCCGTTTCCGATGTCTGGTGCGGACTTGCGGTGTGGTAGTTCATGGTAATTCTGGAGTTAGGGGGTTTACCGCTGACAGGTAATCCCAGATGAGGCTTGCAGAGGCGAGAAGACAACTATGGCCTTGGTTATCTTCTCACCTCTGCCAGCTTTGCGTGGAGACAAGCCGCCCTGGCATGTTTACACAAAAGAGTATATTACATTGACAAAGTTTAAATTTATTTGCCTCGCTGCACGCATTTGAGTACCAAAAACTATTTAGGAAATTGAGTACATTTTCAGCTTTTCAGCTCATGACATCGCGACCTTCCTTTCCGTCAACGATTGCAGCAGACCCACTGCACATATCTACACCATTTCCTTTGTGTTAAATTTCGCATGGCCAAGCAAATGCGAGCAAGCGGTACAGTACATCCCTGTTCCAGTGCCTATGCGCCGTCGTGGCCAAATGCCGGGCCACTGCCAAGTTTTTCTCCTATACCGTAGCACATAAGTCACGTTCTTCCGCATAGGACGCAAAAGAAAACGCGACCAAATACTATTTGCTGCTGCAACTAGAGGGTAGGACACACTGTCGGGCAGACCAATTCTTTTGTCAGGAATAAAATCCAGGCTAATTCTGCGACAGAGCTCATCCCTAATTCCAGCCCGGATCCTACCCTCCTCTGCAACCACAACCACAACCAACAGACAGGCGGAGATTCGATGTTTGTGAGAGGCTCCATCACATATTCAAATCGACAGACACCACTTAACCCAGTTGAGGATTCCAGATCTCATATAAAATCACCCAGATTGCCAGCCGAGGAGGGTACAGAAATCCCAATCGCGCACAGAGCCACAAGCCAAGTAGATATTGTACGGATCGGCAGGCACGAAACAGCAAACTAAAATTACGTGCGGTGCACGTTTGAGCATGACCCAACAAAATCGTGACACCTTGTAACTTCAAGACCATAGATCATGAAACGATGTACGGGGAAACCGAAATCGGCACCGTAATCGCGCGCGCCTCAAGCAAAAGCACTCACCTCTCCCAGAAACACGACGGCTCAAGAAGCCAAACCAAAACGTTCAACCTGCAACCTTCCCTCCTACAATCCTCAACCAACAGCAACAACACCAGAATCGCACAGATACACGCACACCTCTAAACGCCACGTTTCTCCCTTCATCTACACACACATGCATCATAGCCAAAACTCATATGCAGGATTCAAATGCCGAACGAGGCATGAAAATACAAAATGTCAAACTCTCTGAGATAGGCCTAACACCGAAACAGCCCTCGTACTTTAGTTGTACACCAACCAACAACGGACAAGGTGCAATAGACATGAACGCAGGCCACTGGGTCTCAAATCAACCTACTGAAGAGCTCTCTCTTTCTCGACTCTTTACATAAAGCATCAGCGCCTGTTCGTGACAGTCGCAACTCTTTGCAACGCCAACGACATAATGACAACACAAACATCCTAATGACTGTAACAGCAACAACAGCTTTGGCTCCCTACAAAGGCAATGCCGTCTGTCGAGTAGAGGAAAACGCGTTAACGCACAATTAGCGTTCTCGCCATCCGCGCCCCTCTTCCTGCTTGTCGACAGTCAGAGCCTTCCAAACCAAAACAGTCAAGGACCTTCCAAAAGCGCGCGGCGCGGCGGCGATGGCGATGAATATGCACAACATGATACAAGAAAGCAACGGGAGCAAAAGCCCCGATACTCTCCGCGCTGCGTCCCGCTGCGCCGCTTTAGGAGTGCCGCGTCTGATTAGGTTAGGGAGCCTTCCAGGACGGCGTTTGCGCCCAGCAAGGATGAGCATGGTCAAGGACACACCAGCGCACAACATCCCGCGTGCGACACCTTGCCCCGTCACCTCCTCCCAACAAACAGACCCAGCACACCACACAGGCACACAAGCAACCAAACCGAACCTCGCGACGCCTCCACCACCTTGATGGCCACCTTGATTTTCCATGCGCCCGCAAAAACACTATGCACTGTCTTCACTGTTGACCACATGCGGAAAGCAAAGCCAGCCACCGGGACTGTCAGGTCTTGGCGGCCACTCATGGCGCGGCGCATGCGACACGTGGGCGCAGGTCGTCGGGGGAGTACCGCCGGTGACACCGCCAGACATCACACAGCACACACACGTCACAGTGAGTCGCGCCGTACCTCTTCTGCAACTGACTCCTGCGCCACCCACGCCCCAGACCTTGCCCAAATCATCCACACAAGCGGACCAATTCATTAAATACAATTCAACCCAGGAGCCACACAGACAATTATGGGACCCTGGCTTCCTATGATGCTAAACCTTCAGAGTCTAAACTCTACGAAAGGGCACACTACACGGCCATAGTTTGGTTACAAACTACATAGAAAAACAACGTGCCAATGACCCTAGCGTGTCGGCACCGAAGCTGCTGCTGCTACTGCTGTGCCTGTCGTGGCCCCATTCAGCTGGGCCGATCGAAGGCCCAAGAAACCACCTCCTCCTGCAGCACAGCACGTTGCACTGGCCGTCAGAAGCGGCATGCGGCTCAGATGATCATCTCCGGGCGCGTCCCATGGCCAGAACGCCGCCGCTGCGAAATCCCTTGCGACACCAGCGTCGCCGTATAGACGATCGGCCGCGAGCAACTGTTGTTCTTGTAGAGCTGCTTCTTTGTGCTCTCTGTTTTTTGTGAGTACGTTCCTCATGTCCCTGCCCTGCTGCTGCTGCTGTTGTTCTTGGGCTTGCGCTTCTCGTTTCTGATGCGTAGCAGCCAGCAGCGGCAACTGCTGCTGCTGCTCTTGAGAGCGCTGCTGCGGCGCCAGCTCAGCTTCGTCCTTCGTGCGCACCCAGCTGAGGAAGCAAACGTCAAACAGCGTCGCAACGTTAACAGCCAACAGTTGGTGCTTGACCGGAACGCGGCTGAAGACAAAGGCCATGTACGGCGGCCAGAGCATAGCTTCCGCCAGCATCGTAGGCACAAATTCCTCCCGCATTTTTTCCGCGAAGACCGCGGGGCTTAGCCCGTCGATGGCCATGCAGCCATAGGCGAAGAAGGCCAGAACGTAGCAGGGTGAGTATAGAAGATTGTCCACGGTAACCTGCGTGATCAAGGAATCAAGGACAAAGAAGATGGGGACTAATGCAAGGGGTCATGCAAGCTTGATAAAGTGTAACGCCGCTAAATGAAGGGGCACGCAAAGAGGCGCATTTGCACTACCCAACAACGATATTTACTTTCGCGCTAATAACGGACTAAAAGCCCTCCACATGGTGAGAATCTCTAGGGAATCATGCAGGAAGCGTGCCATTGCGGAATAGAGCAACGCGAGGGAAGCAGGTAGGCAAAGGGATGGGCAAAGGGCTATACCTTGAGGAGCATGGATTTTAAACTGCATGCCAATCCGAGCTTCAGCACCAGCCGTTCGAGAAGAAGGTACCAACCATGACCGGCCGGCCCGATTACAGCTCCGCCAAACGCAGCAGTGAGCGCAACTCGCCGCGCGTCAATGCCACCGCGTCCACGATTTTCAATGCGTTGCGCCATAGCTGCGATGGGAGGGAAGCCGAATGTAATGCAGAAACAGGACTCATACGGTATCATGCATTGCGGCAGACGCAGAGTCGCGGAATTGAGAGCTCACCGTCTCCAAGGCCCCATAGCAGCGCTGAAGACGCAGCCTGCGTTAACACTGGGTGCTTGCGGAGTGATCGCTCGTAAGCGGCCCACGCGCGACCAAATGGGTTGAAGCCTCTGCCCGAGATGGCCAGCGCAGAAGACATTTTAAAATGCGCTGTGTAATCTGTAACCTCCTGACGCGTCGTGCGCTGATGCGACTTAACTTCGCTTGCTTTTCACTGGACCCTTTTCCATGCCGGAGCGACTTGGCGCCCCGGTCCAGCCCAAACAGCCTATGATCCGGATAGCCTGGGGTCCACTGAACCCCCGCCAGCGTGATCCAACGGGAGCGCAATGCGCAAGTAAAAAGACGCTGATGACGTAGGCGCGCAACCCTACACGCGACATAGGACCTCGCTTTAGTTTGCAGCGTGACCAACTCATAACCAGTGAGCCAGATAGGACATTGCAGCGGACGCGCGCGTTGTACGCGGGCACAAGCTCGCCAGAGCAACGTAAACGTGGGTCACTTTCCTCCCAGCGCGCCCCATATGAGCTAGGGATACAGAGGAAGACTTGCCCCGCTCACCGCGACCTGAAAGCAGCAGACACGTCAGGCGCTGCGTACACCGCTCAGACTGTCCTTCGCGAACCTACGGCTGCGGTAACCACCGCACAGCACCGTTTAACGTATAACTGGTTGGCTTATACCTCACAGGCCAGAACTGAAAGGACAGCAACAAAAGCCGTAGGAAGCTAGGCTCGCCGTGCCCCAGGAAACAGCGAACACTTCGCCTGACAAGAGTAAGTTAAATTATTTATTGGCAGCTAGTTTAAACGTAACTTAAAAATGATAACCGTTCGTTTTTAGTTCAAGGGATTCCCTCTCATGACTTAATATTTCCGTACGTGGTAGTTTTGGGTCTTCAAATCAAGCTAGGCGCGAGCCCGTGCTGCCCTGGCTGCTTCCTGTGGAGCCTGAAATTGCTGATTAAGCGCTCAACTCCATTGTTGGGAGTGGAGACGGGCTCTCACAGCCGTTACCTCGTATACTTGCAACTTTTTTAAGCTTGATTTGAACCGGCAAGACCTCCGATTAACTATCTGGCCACACCTATACTGTTCAGACACACTGACGATCTTGTCTACGCATCTAGCATAGGCGATTAGATTAGAATCTGCAGAAGTCAGCTTTTCTCTGCCCGATTGCGCACCCTAGCATTGCACTTGCATAGCACAAGAGGAGATGGTGCTCATGAACCATGCAACTACATGTCGGGGTCTTGCTCCCCTGGACTGGGCATCCGCGCGAGGACTTGCAACCCGCTTGGGTCACCGCCGTCCTTGCTCCTCTCCACGACTCCCAATGCCGGGCCTACTTCAGCAGCCCCTGCTAAACCCACGGCATGCCACCCCGCTGCAATTTCCGTTGCGGGCGGGCCTGGGCATGTTCGAGGACCCCATCGTGGCTCGTCCCCCTGCGAATCCCGACCCAGCACTTTTCAACGAAGATTTTTCACCCACTACAATCGACAAGCGCACTTTCGACACCATGGATTTTGCCACATTTTGGATCACGCTAGTCATCTCCATCACGACATACTATCTGGCAGCCAGCCTCGTGGATCTTGGTGAGCACGCAAGCTACCTTAGCGTATTTCGGGAAATCCTCTTTCCATGTGCTACCTACCCCCACCCCGCCCCTGTCCCGCCTGCCTAATCGCCCAATTGCACCACTCGCTTCTTTTTCCCTAAATTCCTGCTGTCATCCCGCACCGAACTCCACCAGCTGATACCATCACCTCTCGACCCAAGTACGGTGTCGTACAGCAGTTCCTTATGTAAAAGGGCACCTACAAGACGTACGAACGTATCGTCGCCATCTTTGCTTTCACTACCCTCAGCACCAAAACGTGTGGGATGAGGAAATCATGCGTGAGAGGGCCTTTGTCCTCCCTTGAAACCAAGACATGGCTGTTCCGTGCCCAAGACATGGCTGTAACGTTTTTGCAAGCGCTCTTGGCGGGTGCATTGTCACATGCCCGATCGGGGATCTTCGTCTGTCTTACTTTGTTTTTTGCCATCGTGGTGGACGCAACAATGGCGGGCGCGCCGTGGGCGACATCACTAACCCAATTCGTCCTCGTCACGTTGCGTGACCTCAAACTTAAGATAAAACCTGCATATATAGCCCGGATTTACATAACGCGAATCGAACCCTGCCGCGCTGTATTCTGTCCTTTTCATGAGCACACAGCCGACACTCACTTCAGAGCCCCAGATGCTCTGCGCCCATCTCCTTCCTGTTCACGTCCCCGTTCTGCTCTTCCCATCTCTCCATCTGCCCTTGTCTCTCCATCTGCCCCGCCACCTACCGCCATCAAAGGCATGTCTTGGTGGCAGGGCATCCTGACCGTCTTCTTTGGGAACCTCATCACGCTGGTGCCCATGGTCCTCAACGCACATCCCGGAACCAAGTACGGCGTTCCGTTTCCCGTACTGGCACGTGCCAGTTTTGGCATCTTGGTACGATGGGTGATGCAGGGATAGCTCTAGGTGTGTACGTGTCAGCTGTTACGACCTGGTATCACCTCGGAGCAGCATTAATACCACTATGACCTCGTAGCAGCATTAATACCACGATCACCTCGTAGCAGCATTAATACCACGATCACCTCGTAGCAGCATTAATACCACGATCACCTCGTAGCAGCATTAATACCACGATCACCTCGTAGCAGCATTAATACCACGATCACCTCGTAGCAGCATTAATACCACGATCACCTCGTAGCAGCATTAATACCACGATCACCTCGTAGCAGCATTAATACCACGATCACCTCGGAGCAGCATTAATACCACGATCACCTCGTAGCAGCATTAATACCACGATCACCTCGGAGCAGCATTAATACCACTATCACCTCGGAGCAGCATTAATACCACGATCACCTCGGAGCAGCATTAATACCACGATCACCTCGTAGCAGCATTAATACCACGATCACCTCGTAGCAGCATTAATACCACGATCACCTCGTAGCAGCATTAATACCACGATCACCTCGTAGCAGCATTAATACCACGATCACCTCGTAGCAGCATTAATACCACGATCACCTCGTAGCAGCATTAATACCACGATCACCTCGTAGCAGCATTAATACCACGATCACCTCGTAGCAGCATTAATACCACGATCACCTCGGAGCAGCATTAATACCACGATCACCTCGGAGCAGCATTAATACCACGATCACCTCGGAGCAGCATTAATACCACGATCACCTCGGAGCAGCATTAATACCACGATCACCTCGGAGCAGCATTAATACCACGATCACCTCGGAGCAGCATTAATACCACGATCACCTCGGAGCAGCATTAATACCACGATCACCTCGTAGCAGCATTAATACCACGATCACCTCGTAGCAGCATTAATACCACGATCACCTCGTAGCAGCATTAATACCACGATCACCTCGGAGCAGCATTAATACCACGATCACCTCGTAGCAGCATTAATACCACGATCGCCTCGTAGCAGCATTAATACCACTATCGCCTCGTAGCAGCATTAATACCACGATCACCTCGTAGCAGCATTAATACCACGATCACCTCGTAGCAGCATTATTACCACTATCACCTCGTAGCAGCATTATTACCACTATCGCCTCGTAGCAGCATTAACCTGCTTATTCTGTCGCTTCTGTCGCTCCGCAGGGCGCCAACCTGCCCTCGCTGTCTCGAGCCATTGTGGCATGTGGCTGGTTCGGCATCCAGACCTGGATTGGCGGTTCGTCCATCTACCAGATGCTCATGGCGGTGACGGGCGGCGCTGTGGCGGGCCCGGTGGTGGGCTGGCTGGGCATTTCCTTGCCCGAGTTTGCGTGCTTCCTGGCGTTCTGGGGCGCGCAGGTGGGGTTAGAAGGTCTCCCTGGCCCCTGCACTGACTGCGCCCCTGCCCTGGGCCCTTCCCCTTGTGTGTTGCCTTCCGCGCTCCTCAGCAAGCAAATCCACACCAGACCCAGAGGAGTCCTGCCGCGCCAGGGAGTCGTTAAAAGAAATCCCGTTTTTCTTGTCACAGTCCTGGGGTCCCGTGTCTGATACTCCCATGCCATGTCAAATCTTGGAGCAACCGTCGTTGGTGTTATGTTCTTTTCGTCAATTGAAGATGTGCTTCGTCTTAAAAAAAAAACCCTGCCCCCAACAACCAACTATCATAGGTGTGGATTGTGCTGCGAGGTATGGAGTCCATCCGTATCCTTGAGAAGTACTCCGCTCCCATCCTCATCGGCCTGTCGCTGGCGCTCATGGGTTGGGCCGTCACCTCGGCGGGCGGCTTTGGACCCATGCTGTCTACGCCATCTCAATTCGGCGCCGGCATGCCCAAGGTGGGGGGTGTAACTGAATGGTGGTAATCTCGATGGTGACGGTGGTGATGGCGCTAGTCGTGACGGCGCTAGTGGTGACGGTGGCGATGGCGCTAGTGGTGACGGCGCTAGTGGTGACGGCAGCACGGTGAGGTGTCCAGGATCAAGATAAACCTAATAAAAAGATACAGTAAAGATAGGCGCCGGTTACCGGGGAGGCTCTCCGAAGGTGAATTCATCGATGCCGGAAAGTGGGTTGCTTCAAGAAGGGGGGAGTTTACGGCTTCGATGAAGAGGTTCATCGACTGCGTATGTGCTGTGCAAGAGGCCGGACGAGAAACACATTGCACCATGCACACAGCCTTGGCTACGCATCTCACACTTGGTCCCAACCGAACTAGCTGTTTTCGTGTCTTGTACCTGACCCGCATACGAGCCCTCGAATTTACTTTACCTCTTCTCCGAGCTGGACTGGACTGGTTCACAAAGGAAACACCAGCACTCTGGGCCATCATGCGCATCGCAGGCGGGCCAATTCTGGTCGGTATTTTGGCCTGCTGTGACCGCCAACGTGGGTTATTGGGCCACTTTGTCGCTCAACATTCCCGACTTCACACGTTACGCCAAGAGCCAGCAAGACCAGGTTATGGGCCAGGCGTTGGGATTGCCGCTGTTCATGGCGCTGTTCACTTTCCTTGGGCTGGCAGTTACCTCGGCCACCGTCGTCATTTACGGCGAGCCCATCATTGATCCCGTGCAGCTGCTGGGACGGATGCAGGGTGTGGTGCCGATTTGCATCTCCCTGTTTGGTGAGCTCGGGCGAACGCATTTGCACGTGGTGTGATTTGATAGGTTGACGTGATGAATGGGGTCGGGGGGTCTGCGGTTGGTTGGGTGTCAATATGGGTTTAGTTGAGCCTGGTAGTGGGTGTGGTGAGGGCCAGGTTCTTTTCTTCATGTGCGGCAACCGGGATGGGAGGACGGGATGCGGGTACGGGTGTGAAAGTACTACATGTGGCTGCAAGTTTGTGGGCTTGCTGGGGGGATTAGAAAGAAGAAACTGCGAAGGGGGCGTGGGGTGTCGGTGGCTTAGGATGCAGGCATGTAGCCGGGTACATGTTCCGGGCAGTGTTGTGGGGTGTCTGGGGCTGCGGGGATATTGTGGAGTATGGTTAAGAAAAGGAAGCCCCGGGCTGTGGGTAACCCCGAGAGGATTAACCCCTCCGCCTCCGGACCTGAAGTAACAGGGCAGGTGAAAATCCTGTTTAGGAAAGCCCTTCTTACTTGCCTCTTCCTTAAGTCACCCTTGCTGCTTGCTGGCCGACCAATTCCCTCCCAATCAAAGGCCTTATGTGGGCCACGTTGACCACCAACATCGCTGCCAACGTGGTTGCGCCCGCCAACGCCTTTGTCAACTGTGCGCCAAAGTTCATTTCCTTTGAGGTATGTCCAACCCAAGCCAAGCAGCCGTCGTCCCTCCCTCTCCCTCTCCCGCTTCACCTCTCGCTCCATCTCTCTCTCTCTCTCTCTCTCCCTCCCTCTTCCTCTCCTCTCCCTTCCCCCCTTCCTCTCCACGGTCCTCATTCCTTGAAAAAAGATGGAGCGTTAAGAGGGAAAGGGCTTCGGGAATGCGTTTAGAAAGTGGAACCGTGCCGCCCACCCATGCAAACCATGTGCACTTTCCTTCTTTCCCGTCACCTATTACTACACGATCCTGCACACCACAATCCTGCGCCTTGACCTCTGTTGCAGCTGTTCGCCTTTTGTTGCGTGTCATTTCTTCTTCCCTTCCGTTTTCTCTTCCCTTCACCCTTTCTCCAGTCCAGCTTAGGTTTTCTTACTGCTTGTTCCGACATAATAATTTACCCATCAGCGACATCATTTCCATCACTCTAGATCTAACGGTCAACCACCTGCATCTCCCCTTCTTTCTGTCGCAGGCCGGAAGCTTCATCACGGCGTTACTGGGCCTTATCATGATGCCCTGGAATCTCGTGTCGTCGACACACGGATTTGTGAACACGTGGCTCATCGGTGAGCGAGCTACTCGACAGCCGACACAGCCCATTGACACAGCCCGGCACACAGGCGCTTCGGTGTATGCCTGGGGGAAGGGGTTTAGTAAATTCAGAACAGAACAGTTAGCAGCCCAGCTGCTGTGGCGGTGAAAAAATGCGCACCTGGAGCATGGGCGCAATTCCGACCTCCTGATCCAGTTCCGACACCGACACCGCAAGGCCCAGACAATCTCCAAAGCTCCTAACAAGCTCCAAACAAATACTGCATCACCCACAGCTGTCGCTCGTCATGCATTCCGAAAACCCCCGATATGAGGTCTGAATCCAACGCCACCACGCCTCATGCACACTTCTGCTTCGCCGCGTTACTGAAAGGCAGGAAAAACACGTCTTTCTCCCTACCCGCCGCACCAGGCTACTCGGCGCTTCTGGGCCCTGTGATTGGCATTGTCATGTCGGATTACTTTTTGGTTCGAAAACGCCAACTCGACATCGACTCTCTGTACGCCACCGGCAGCCGATCCATCTACTGGTACAAGGTAATATAGGGGATCGTCGCGGTGGGCTTTAGGGAAGAAGGACGGGGGGAAATGCAGCTTAAGTGGATGGGTTGGGAAGAGCCATGGAACGTGGGTTGGGTTGAAACCAGTGGGTGGGGTCAAATTATACATGGGTGCTGGGTGCGCTAAGAGTCCAAGGCCTTAACTCTTAACGTCTTGGAATGAAGATCATGTGAGTCGACTTTCGTTTGGCCTGCTGCTTTCCATCACTTAACCTTTCTTCCTGCGACTGCAGAAAAAAGGTCCCAATCGGCGGATGTCAGGCCCCTCCCGTGATGCTCCCACAATGCAACGTTTTTCCATTTTCCGTGGCCCCTCGTCATCTTCGTTGCCTCCGAAGTTTAACTTTCATGGCGGATTTTTCTGTTTTTGCTGCCCTTGTCCCCTTCATCTCGTGCTCAGAATGGCTGGAATGCTGCGGCGCTCTGGGCTATCCTAATCGGCGTGATGCCCACCCTGCCCGGCTTCCTTGCCACCATCGGCGTGGCTTCGGGGCTTCCGGCTATTTTTGGGCAATTGTACGACTGCGCCTGGTTCGTGGGCGTTGCCGTATCGTCCTTAGTGTACTGTCTGCTGATGCGTGGCGCACCGGGAACTTCTACGGGTGGTGGGTCGGCTCCGGGCTTGGGGCCGACCGGCTCGATGCCGTTGGCTCCAGGGAGCGCCGCTGCATGAGAGGTTGAAGGGCATGAAGAACAAGGAAAAGAAGAAGATGATGATGATGGTGGTGGTGTAGGAAATCGTAGGCAGCGACACAAACCCAGCGGGGTAACACAAAGGATGATGATGATGATGATGATGATGACATAAACAACAAGGGCTTTTGGGACAGTTGGGAATTAATTTGGCTGGAATCCATTCACTTCACCGCCTGTGCAAGTTGACTAGGTAGGTGAATGTACCGATGGGGGAAGAGGGGTTTGCAGGGGCGCGTGGAAGGCGGATCGAGCGAACCGAGCGAACCTGTATTGCCTGAGCTTGTCCTCTGCTAAGAATGAATGGCGTTGCTGTGGGACAACGGATTTGGTGAGACGACCGGTGGTACGCTGTGTCGTATTGTGCTGTGTGAAGAAGTCGAGTGCTACGATGCAAATTCAGGACTTGCCGTGTAAGTTAAACCCCTTGGGTTGGCCTGCTTTGGAAGCAGCGCGCCACCGCACCTCACTTTTTGAAATGGTAGTCAGGTGTCGTCAGTTAAGGTCAGATCATGCTCGCAGTCCGTCTCTGTCCAGCACGACATGTCACCTGCGGCGTGTTTGTTTCCCACGCTTGCGCCTCGCGTGTGCGCTGCTTGTCATATTCATTATGTTATATTTATGCCATATTGTAAAAATGTTGTGTACACGTCATATCAATACGGGCACCCTCTGCTTCTCCGCTGTTTCCCTTAGTATAATATTGTAATGACCACCATGACGATCGCTGATGGTTGGTCGACCGCACTGGCGCAGGGCAGGGGGTCTGCCCTGGTGCAGCGGGGTGCGCGCTGGTGGTGCTCATGGCCCTTGAAGACTCCGTCATGGGTTGATGTAACCCATGGGTTGACCAACGTGTCGCCCTTCCAATCAAGCTTTATTTCTGTCACAAACGGCAACTAAATGGTCTATTTTAAAGTGGGTTCTGAAGCCGCATGCAATGTCCTTTGGGGCGTGCCCCTGCATAATGTGTCGCCACTTAAGCTGAAGTAACTTCATTTTCCACCCAATAATTATATTCCCCTAACTCCCACAATTTAACATGCTCGGGCGGAAGCCCCTGCAGATATATGCGGCGTGTTATGTTAGTACCGACATGCACGGATTTTGCACAGTCCAGCTACAACGCTAACGTGTACATAAATAATACATCCCCGCGCTGTACACCCGGTTACCTACAGGCAGGAGAGGGTTATGCTGGACGGCCCAGCAGCAAACCTGCCAAGTAAATTCTTTTCCCTCGATACTGCGAAATCTCGACTCGCTTCGTCTTCTGTTGAATTATGCAGCCTTCGTAGAGAAGACGTCAAAGTAATGAAGACTGTCGTGTGCGTCACGGAGCCAACCGTTTTCACTGCTTGCCGTACCATGGATGCAACTGCTTCCGTCCTTACGAGTTCCTTGGAGGCACTGCCGGGATCTAGAATAGCATATTTCATGGAGTAGGTTCACCTCTACGTTGCCTGAAGCCATGACATTCATACGTTGACAGTAGGGAAATGCTTGCCTCCGACTGGCAGCCGAGAAAGTGACAATTATCTTGTCAAGAGGGGATATAGCTAGGGTGCAGCTATTAATATGCGACAGCGTCTTTCTGTGTCAAGCGTCTGTTTGGGCGCTAATATTTGAACTAGCCAAATTCGTAAAGACGGAAAAAGCACGTCGCGAAGTGCAGGATGAAATCTTCTGGTCCGGGCGATGCTTCAGCAGCGGCACCATTGCAGAGCTGCTCATCAGCCGGCTTTGTACTGGGTTTGGGAACAGATGGCCCCAGTCCAGGACGAAAGCCGTCAGGTCGGGCCCGAAACAGCTCTTTGCCTTCAAGGATATTGCAACGTCCAGCGGGTGTAGCGGGGTCTTCGGCAGCCCAACCGGTAAGGCAGCCGGCGGGAGATCGAGGCTGGCTTCGGCTTTACTGGAGTCACCGCAGCATCCCAAAAACTATATGCGGTATCCTGTTAAGCTCATGGACTATTCCTGGCGTCTCTCGAAATGTGTTGGGCTCGTGGGTTATTTTAGCCGCGTGCCAGTCCAGATGTAAGCGGAGATGGCAGGCGACACCCCCGAGCGGCTAACTGTGTGTCAGGTCGTCGTCGGATGCATGATGCAGCCAAACCTTATGGCCGCAGGCACTTGATGGGACCAAGACGCTTTGGTCTTCTGCTTCCCACCCAGCACCGGCAAACACCGGCGGCCAGTTAGGCCCCATGCCAGAGGCACATCATGTCCCTGCGCGCCCTCAAAGTACGGGGTCTTTAAATCTTGGGGGAGGGCCAGTCAGCTCTGCCGCAAATGCTGAGGGCAGCCTCCAAGTGCCAAGAGGGGGAACTAGTGGAATTCCCAGCCCAGCCCAGGCCGGGCAGCCCACCCCGACCTTCGCTGTTGGTGCCTCTGGTAAGCTTAGCATTAACACGAGGCTGAATTATTCGGTCTTCGCGGTTCGGGTCACAGCTGTGGCACGGTCTTATGGAACCACATGGGCAGAGGCAAGAGTGGCAGACGTCCAGCTGCGGGGTCACATGTGGTCATGTTCTGCGTTGGGCTATCCCGAGCAGTTCAGTTCTTGCTTCCGCAGGACATAATACCTATATTTCATCGTGCAACCCATCTATTCTTTCCTACCCAAAACGGCTGAATCGGTTGACCCAAGTACGTGTCTTTGATCCCCCGCAGATGGCTCATCGCTTGGGCTGCGCACCCCAAGGGGGGCCCGCGGGCGCGCAAATAGGTGCAAGCACGCCACGTCGCCGCTTATAGCGGCGCCGTCACCAGTGGCGGGAGGAAGCATGGACCTGCCCTTCTCGCCGCTTGGGCTGGATTGCCTAGAGGCCATGACCCCGATCGATGCCAACACGTATCAAAAGCTGGGACAAAAGCAAGGCTCTTTCAGTATGCTGGGTCCCGAATCGCCGATGGACATAACACCTCAGGTGATTCAGGGATGGCATAGAGCTGCCGCTGCTTCTTTTAGGGGTTGTTAATGGTGTGCGGCGAAATGCATTTCTGTGGTGTGGTGTCTGAAGCGGTGGGCGTTAAAGGAGGGCAACTATTGCCAGATGGCGACGGCGTGGGTCCGTCGCATGGCTGTAACAGCCACCAGCTTTCCGTGCGCTCCGCTAGGGTGATTCTTAGTGAAATCTTTAAAGAGGCTTTCTTCGCTATTGCAGTGCAGCTCGAGAAATGGTGACCGGTGCTTTTGTGGGCCGTTTCCCGTGTCCACAGGGTTCCATGGTCTCGGCTGCGTCGAATGTCTTTGTCTTCTCTCCTCTCGTAGGCGGCTCATTCGGAGGGCAGGTGAGCGCACTGACATTCTCTAAGGATAGGTTGGCTCCCCGTGTCAGGATGGGGGGATGCCGTCACAAACGGCGCAGGACAGCTAGTTCCCACCCCAAAAATGTACTCCGGGTCGGATGAAAACAAGCTGCTCGGTGCTTCGCACTAGGTGCTCTCTTTTATGAGTTTCGTGTCTGCGTGAGTTGCGACTACCATTGCAAAGAAGCAAAAACTTACTGGCCACCTAGGTGCAAATGCAGAGGGGTGGTCATGAAGGATATGTTGCATTTGGCTTCAGTTGCCTTACGCGCCCAATCCCCGAAATATGCGAATGGGTGCGAGCTGCCCATCATGTCCTTTCACGTATGCTGATAAGCACTTTTTATTGCCTGATGCCAACAGGCTGCCAGCAACATCACTGGAGCGGGTGCATCGGCCAGTGGTGCTGGACTGGCGTCATGCGCGTCGTCAGCCTCAACGCCGTTTCAGGGATTCCCTGCTGTGCGACCTGCGGTCAGTTGTGACAGGGGTTCATGAGATTGTGGGCCAGGTCCAAGAGCTAGGTTTAATCACTGCTCACTCCTCATATTTGGTCATGTGCGCTGGTTAAGAACTACTGCCCCAACTGCCCACTTCCGCTTTGAAGGTGTTAGTGGGTATCGTATTGGGGCCTAGCATTATTGGGTGGTTTTACAGGGTAGTGGTATGGAATTGTAGGCCCGACGAAACTGCAAATTTATGGGTTACATTCTTACACATCCGCAATCGCTTGTGCTGAACAATGGGGCAGAAACCCAAAGCCGCATACCGTTGGTCTAGCACATTCCCTTGGCTTGCCGCCCAACCTGCCTGTTCCTGATAATGTTATTCCAAGCGCCTCCCGACAGATGTATGTCTTGGTGCATCGCAGGTTGCACCAGCAGCAGGAACAGAAGGGACAGCAACAGGCGCACCTGCGGAAACTGTCCCTCCAGCGGCCAGCGGAACTGCGGTACCTTCCGTCAGTGCACCGTCAGCACCAGCCGCAGCATCCGGTCATCCTTCTCGCCCTGCAAGTGCCGGCGGCGGATGGACAAACAGCTCGGGCCCGAAATTCCCAATCCAGATACAGATCCCCGGCGCTCGGGAAGTGCAGGACATGTTTACTTCCGCCGCGTCTGCGTCCTGGTCTGGTGCCCCGTCTACGGGAAGCGGGAGCAGGGGCACTGCAATACCGGGATTTAGTAATGGCGCCGCCGCGCCAGTTAATGCAGCAGCAGCAGCTGCTGCAGCTCCGGCAGCGCCACAGCAGCAGGGCTCCTCGCAGGCCTCGCGAATGGCTGCAGCGGTTGCCGCGGCAGCTGCCAGAAAGCTCCCTGATACTGACGCTCCGGTGCCCGTCGCGGCGAGTGCAGCTGCCAAGGGCGAGTTGGCCTCTACTGTGGCGGGCGGGTCGATGAGCAACGACTGCCAGCCACCCAAGGACAATGCACCGAAGGCAACACGCATCTCAATTGATACCAATGGGACTGCCGCCACGAGCAGTAGGAGCTCAATTCCGCATGCGCCCTTCCTGTCATCTTCCACGACGCCTAAGGTAGGGATACCGTCAGCTAGCGACGGAACGGCGCCGCAGCCACCAGCATCGACTAACAATGTTGCGACAGCGGCAGCGGCGTTGGGCTTGGCAGCGGCAAGCGCGGCAGCGGTTGCTTCCGTACCCCCAGAGGCGACGAGCTCCCCTCCAGACATCCTCGCGGCCGTAGCAGAGCAGCTTGAGTATATGGCACGGAGAACTCGGGAGGCCGCGGCTGCAGCTGCGGCAGCCAGGGCGATCTCGGGAAGTGCCAACCCGACGGCGGCGGTGGATGCTGTGGCCGCTGCTTTGGCGCGGGAAAGCAACCCAGCAGTCCGGTCTGTGGTAGAAATTATGCTGCGGCCCGGAGCGCTGGACGCAAAGGTAGCAGCTGCGGCCGCGGCGGCAAAAGCGTCAGCTTCGGAGACAGGGCCGGGATTGGCCGCAGTAGTCGCGTGCATGCTCGGGGCGCTGAAGCTGGAAGACTCTCGGCCGATGGAGCAGCAGGAGGCTGCAGCCGCCGCCGGCAGTGCGCCCGCGAGCAGTGGTGCAGCGGCGTCTACAAGTGGCAGCGATGGGAGCAGAGGTTCCAGTGCGGGCGGTGCCCCTGCTGTTCCGTTTGTCTTTGGTGGTAACAGCAGCGGCGGTAGCAGCGCAAACTCCAGCTTCAGCCAAGGTGGCCCAGGTGCACCGGCTGCACCAAGCGTGCCAGTGGCTTTTGGGCAGGTTGCAGCCACAGCCGCAGCGGTTTTTGGCAATGCCCCGGCTGCAGCAGCCCCGGCCTCCACCGCGGCGCCGGGTGCTACGATGGCGAGGCCGTCCACGGCGCCCGCGACAGCGGCAAGCCAACACCATCCACAGCAACAGCCGTCTATGCCTTTCGTTTTTGGAGTTCCTGGGGTCAACGGCCAGAGCGGCGCGCAGGCAGGGACATCAGCAGTTTCTGGCCCCTCTGTGGCGCAAACGAATTCGGTGCCCGCCACCTTCGGCCGCTCCACCAGCTCCTCCCAGGTTCCGCCTATGGAGCAGTTTACTACCATAGAAAGCACCTCTTCAGTGCCGTTTATGTTCAGTGCCAACTCTGCTCCGCAGCCGCAACAGTTTGCCACCAATCTTGCGGCGGAATCACAGCAACGCGGCGCTAATGCTGCATCCCAGCCGCAAGAATTCAGCGCCAATCCTGCACCCCAGTCGCAGCAACCCGCTGCAGGGCAACCCACCGCGTCGGCCTCGCACAGCGCTGCATCGTTCATGTCCGGCGCTTCCTCCCCTATGTCGACAACGCCCATGTCTGCAAGCCACCAGTCCGCGCAATCACAGCCCACGGCCTCGGCAACCTCATCTGGCTGGACCGCGGGTGCCCCTCCTGCGGGTACCAGCCCAAGCGCCGAGGCCTTCGCTTTCACAGTTGGTGGTGTTGGATCGGCGGCGTCAAATGGCGGTGCAACGCCTGGAAGGTGAGTCCGGCTGCAGTTTCCAACGCATACACTTTCCTAGTTGTGAAACCTTCCTATGCACTTGCATCGCGAATGGCCGCGACATGGATAGCTCAGCGCTTGCCCTATAACTTATCTGACCTGGCAACGCGTTATGGCTGCTATACTGTCGCCATGCGCCCTGCAAGATACTCATTGAACCGCTGCACGAGGTAGAGCATCGTTGTTCTGAAGTGCACCTTTGCCTTTTGCATGATTCCTTAGCGGCGCATCCTGGGTTTCAGCTTGTTAACAGAGCTCGCACGTCATGATGCTGCAACTGGGAGAAATAGCGTAGGCATTTGTCCTAGCACCGGTGGAACTTTGGCTGGAAAGGAAGTTTTGGCTATACCAATTCGTTTTTTTGTGACCACGCAGAGTTGTGGGGAGACCTCGCGCCAAGATTACTCCCCGCAAGACTCGCACCTGCGTACCGACGGACTCCACGCCGGTCTCGCGCTCTAGTGGCGGCGGTTTTGGAGCGCCAGCACCGCCCGCACCGCCCGCAAATGGGGGACCAGCAGCAGCGCCGGCTGTACAGGCTCCGGCCTTCGCGGCAGGGCCTTCAGGACAGCCTGCAGCGGCGACGGCAGCAGGTGCAGCCGCGGCCGCACCGCAACAGGCCAGCAAATCTCAGAGCACCTCGGGGGCTGCGGACTCAGGGTTGGACCCCGCGGCCGTCGAGGTGAGAGATAGAGGGTAAACCCGTATGATATGTATGCCAGTTGCATGGCGTGCAGGATGGTGCGGCACGCGCTCACCGGATCGGGTGGGGCCGGTTTGAGTCGGATTGAGAATGGGACTGCATTGCCTTTGAATTCTGGAGTGAAGGTAGCGAGACGAGATGTGGTGTTTGTAGGATGCAGTTGGAATGGCCTGGGGCCCTTAGCTGACACTCTCTCTACGCCCATGGATTGGTATTGCAGGCGGTTCGGATAAAACGCGAAGCCGACGAGAAGAAACAGTACGGCAACCAGAAATACGAGAATAGCGACTTTAGGTGGGTACCGGACGGTGCTTTTTTATTTATAATGCCACGTATATGGTAACGCTGTTGTGTGACTGACGCGCCATTGCCTCGTTCTCCGTACTCTTAGCACAGTTTTACCAAGCCAGCCCACCACCACACGGCGTGCTAATGCCCATGACCTCGTCTTGCTCTCTCGCTACAATGGGCTTTTCCAATCCGCCCTCTTTGAGTCCTGGGCCCTGGTCCAGCAGCTGCCCATTTCATTGCGGAGTACCGTCTGTGTACCTTCCATGGTCACTTGCTCTGCCTAAATATCCTCCTGGATTTTCACGAGCTGGGGTGACCGATTTCCGATAGTATCCGATAGATTACTTATCTTTCATCCTTAGGCAATGTGGCTTGATGTCCTTAACGACCTGTTCACGAATGATCCTTGATTACCTTTTGCTTTACATCCTTAGGTCCGCCGAGCGCTGGTACAGTGAAGCAATCGAGCTTTTGGAAAATAAGCTACAGCAGCTGGGGTTAGCCCGCGAGAGGCTGCAGCAGCTCTTTCCAAATCTCAAGACGGAGATCGCTGTGCTCTACAGCAACCGCTCGGGCGCACGCCTGATGACATCAAAGCCCCATTCCGCACTGGCGGATGCTCTGCGTGCGATGGATCTTGATCCCAAGTTCATGCGTGCGGCGTCGCGTGCGGCAACGTGCTACTGCAGGTGGGTTGACAGCACACCAGTTCATGCGCTGTCCATGTTAACATATGGTGGCGTCGCAAGGTGCTGAAGCCTGATCAGTCGATCGGCCACTGGGCTGGTCTTGTAAAATGTCTATGGTGAAGGCCAAAGGCCAAGTCCGCGTCGTCTGCTCTTGTGCGACTGTCATTACATCCTGTGTCGATTACATAGATTTGGAGAAAAACCCTTACGAATCCATCTGAACACCGAACAGATAAGCAACCAGAGAAAGCCACCGGCGTGGGAGGGTTGAGATGCTTTAAGAGGTTTCTTTTTCCTACAAGCCTTCCGCTAACCCTTCGACAATTTCCGCGAACGGGTGCTGGCCCTGTTTCCAGGCTTGGTGACTTTGCGGCTGCTCACCGCATCATCGACTCGGCTATGGACCGCTGCTCCGCATCGTCCTCACATTACCAGGTATGAGGTGTGAGGTCAATACGTGTGTCGCTCATCGCATCACAAGGGTAAGCCTGTTGTTGGTTCATGTCTGGATAGCTAGGCCGGCGTCGTTTTTAGCATATCAGGCTGTGGATTCAATAGCGGGTTAAGTATACTATGACGGGGAAGCGCGCCTACAAGGCGTTCGGCCAGGTGTAGAGGGCCATTAGAAAGCTGCGGATACGGCATGTGACTTGTTGCGGTCATATATCTTACATGACATATAGGTATCTAAGAGGGTATTTGAGAACTCGTGTGAAGTTAATAAAATGCTATTTGGCGACGTACGGGCGTGGATGCACTGCAGCTCCCGGCGGGTAGTGTTCCCTCGATCCCGCAAGTGGTGGTATCCACGACCGCAGCTTGCCATGGTGCGCTGATACATGTGCTGCCCACTCGTTATCTGTAGATGTAGAACCGTCCCTGTCCATCTTCCCGCTAATTGGCATTCCTTAACTCCGATTGGGCCTTCTCTCCTGGACAGGACATGCTGAAGAAGCTTAACGAGGTTGTAGATCTGGGAGCTAGGTATGTGGGATGGTGGGACTAACGAGGGTGATTCCCCACTTGGTGCAGTCCATGGCTTTCACATGCGCTTTGGGGGCAGTTTTGCGGGTAGTTTCGGGCAGCCATGAAAGGACCAGAACGCGCGTTTGAGTCAACCCCGCAGCTGTCCTTTGTGGCATGACGATAGGAGTCGGGCCGGAGAGGATATACTGGCGGGGCGGGTTTCCATATTTAAACTTAATCCTTATGCTTAGGCCTTTGCCTTGTGGTGGCCCAACGTGTTCCGCTGGCTGCGAGGAAGAGGAAGCTCAGGAGGGGAGGTTGAGCTACCGTTGAGAGAATGGCTGTTGCCTGTGTGCTGTGGCTTGCAGGGCCCGTGCTGCAACAGCTGCGGCTGTGTCCGCCGTCGCCGGCGGGTCCCGCGACAAGCTGCAGGAAGCCGTCGATCAACTGGTTGCCATCCGGGACCAGGTAAGCGGATGGCTGTATGAAACAATTGCCTTAATAAAAACCTTTTGGCAGTGGGCGGGTACGTGGATAGGTTCAGTCGTGCTTTAGCACTCATTCCTGTGAAGAGGATTTACACTCACCCAAGGGACTGTACTGTGTTCCAGCTGCCCTCCATTAGCGGCCCTATCTCCGGTTTGTCTCTTCTACACGCACAAGCATGTCTTTTCACCTTGTTACATCTTTATGAAAACGGTACATGTGCACATCTTACTGCCCGCCCGCCGGCCAAAACCCCTGCTTCCGGGGCCTGCAGGTTGGCTACTGCGAAGTGGTGGCTGCTGCCCGGGCCGTGCTGGCTCTCCGACTCGGCGTCCCGCGGGAGGTCCTGGCGCTGGTGGCGCCCCATCCCGAGGTGCCGCCCAAGTTGCGGGCGGCACCCTGGCGGTTGTGGCTCACCATCCAGGCGCACTACTTCAAGGGGGACCTGCAGGTGACTGGTTATCCATCAGTATTTTCCAGGGCTGCTTTGCATTTGCTGCTTTACATTTGCCACTCTAAGCTCACCTATTGAGCGACGGGTTTCCCTCTTTGTCGCCACACGGTCTTTCCCGGCCCTGTTGTCCTGCTGAGGCACCAGACTATGGTTGTGAGCTGCACCTTGCCCCGCTCCGGAAAACCCACATCAATACATTATGTATGGGCGTCCGCAGGAGGCCATGACTACGTGCAGGGAGCTGCAGTATGCTCTGGAGGCGGCTGGGCCGGAATCGGTGGACAGCAATGGCGGATCCAACGCGGCGTCAGCACAGGAACAGGAGGCAGCAGGTGGTGCCGCTGCGGCGACTGCCTATGCTACAACCGCGCACGTGACAGTGCCGCCCCCGGCGGTGCTGGGCGAGCTGGGCGAGTGCTTCCAGCAGCTGCTAAGGCTTAAGGCAAGCAGAGGGGCGTATGTCGAATGGCACCAGCAGGAGAATGCATGCAGGAATAATGGGCGCCTGGTTAACTGCCTAAGCTGCCACAAAGCCTTGACTTCCAGCCCTATCACATGCCCGCTGCAAGGTACCCGCACGCAATCAATCAAACATTGCAAAGTTAAACCCCTGTACCGCATGACGTGCTGCTGCTGGGCAAGCCACGCCGATGTTATCTGTGCACACCACCTTGGACCTGACACTTCCTGCCGCACGCAGGAGGAAGGCAACGCGGCGATCAAGCAAAACCGCCTCGCCGAGGCGGCCGAGCTGTATACGCGTGCCTTGGGCATGAGTTGTTGCCCTGCGTACGCGGCTGTGCTGCATGCCAACCGCGCGGCGGCACATGCCGGGCAGGGGGCCCTTGCGGACGCGGTGGCGGACTGCGGCCGTGCGCGTGCGCTGGATCCATCCTACCACAAGGCTAGCTCGCGGCTCGCATGTGAGTGCGGCCATCCTTGTATTTTCGAAGAGTTTTTGGGACGCGTGGCTGCACGCACATTCGCACGCCTTTGCACCGGCCTGTCGGGGTGTTCCGGCCATCGCTTAGCTGTTTTCTGCTGTGCCTGGTACAGTTCCACAACGCCCATCAATGCCCATCAAGAGGAGCCGCGCCATGCCTTTCGCGCAGAAGTAAAAAGCAAAGGCCTGAAAGGCCTTGAGCGTGGGGTTGTATCCCCACACTGATCCTTTTTTTATACACGAAGAAAAGCTCGCTGCACTCCTTTTCACGCTTCCGCCCTGGCCCACAGCGTACATGGCTGAGCTTCGGCGGCCTGAGGACGCTCAGGGACTTCTAGAGCCATTGTTCAAGCTGGGCTCGCAGGGCAACGGTTCGGGTCTACGCCCAGAAGAGCTGAATATAATCAAGGTACTGCAAGGGTTTTTCAAGCGTACCAGGCGTTATTGAAAGGGGTGTCGGGGTTTAAGAGGAAACATAGGGCCCTAACAGGCCCAGATAGGCGGACGGGAAGAGAAACTTGCATAGGCGGTAACAGGGGTTTCGCCTTTTCTAGGAGCAAGACGGAAGCAGCGTTTTTTTACTGATAAGCTACATGATCTTGGCCGTTGTCCAAGATGTATGGCTTCGATGCGACGAGACAACCTAATTTATATCCGCCCTGACTCTCAATCGGTCGCAGGAACGCTTGTCGGAGGCCCGTTCTTCAGCTACCTGGCAGAAGACCCCGCACCACTACAAGCTGCTAGGCCTTGTGAACAATTGCAGGTGCGTGTTGGGTTTCCTACTGATCTTGTACAAGTGCTCTGTCGTTGAGGCTGTGGGCGAATGGAGGGATTAGGCCAGGCGAGGAATGCAACGAGAATTCAACTGTCCCGTTGTGTTTCTTGGGTCATTCAGGATTCAATGAATGGTGCGTCATCCGCAACAGATGGTCACACGTCACCCTCACGCAGTCTATTCCCCTTGCGGCGCTATCTGTTTGTTGTCGCAGCGAGGAGGATGTGAAAAAGGCCTACCGGCGGCTGGCGCTCAAGCACCACCCGGATAAGGCCCTAGCGGCGGTCAAGGTGTCGCTCGCTCTGCCTGGACGAGCGGGCGGAGCGCCGTACAGCGGGCCGTTGGTGGGCAGTGCCGAGCTCGAGGCGCGTGTGCGGGAGGAGGCGGCCTGGCTTTTTAACTTTATCAATCAGGTGCAGATTTAAGTTCTTCCTCGTTAGCTTCAGGGAGGCTGTCCTCCTACATGCATACATGTTCGCGCCATGCCTTCTTGTGCATGCAGTATTGCTTTCAAATGATGCTTTCAAATGCATGTACATATGGCCGGTAGTGCATGCTTCTGTGGGCGACGCTTCAGCTTCTAGCACGCGCCTGACTGTACTTTGCATTTGGTACCGAGAAGCTACATTTAGCAATCGTGTTTACAGGCTTCCCGACGTGCACTGGTACCCTTGCACTCCTCCCTCTGCTTTCTGCCATTCTTCACATAAGGCCCATGAAGAGCTTTCCGACAAGGTCCGCCGCCGCAAGGTGGATCAACTCCTGGAGGTAGAGCAGCCGCCACGGTCGGGCCGGTACGGAAACGGTTCGTCCAATATGTACGGTGGCGGCTGGTTCAACGGCAGTGGCACGCGAGGCAATGGCTTCTCCGACTTTTACGGCGTGGACCCCTTCTTCTTCCACCGACCTGGGGGCCCGGCCCCGGCGGGAGGTGGGGGCGGGGTTGGCGGTGCAGGAGGGAGCTCGCGGAGCCGATCCGCAACAGGCGGCGGTGCCGGGGCAGCCGGAGGCGGCTACGGGGGTGCGTCAAAACACGGTGGATACACGGGCTGCTAGACCGTGAATGCGGTCCTACATTTGGTGCTTTCCGTGGTAGTGTAGGGCATAGGACAGCTTTGTATAATCGCTTGCTCCGTGTTTAGAGCTGGCATTGTTGTGGATGGAATTTCCACCGTGGATACATTGAAGCGACTGGCCTAGGGGCTGGTGCTGTCGCCTCCAGTCGCCCATGGCAGCGTCGGCATGTGCACGAAAGCGGCGATCTGGGTCAAGGCCATTCATTCATTAGTTAACTTCGGCCACCACTTGGGGTATAACCTGTTTTCCTGACTACTTGCCTGTAGGATATGGAAGCTATGCAGCTTACGGGGGTGGGTCACGGCCAGGCAGCGCCCGCCAGTCATCTGGTGCCAACAACAACGCGGCAAATGGAAACGGTCCTACACGTAGCAGCAACAGTAGCAACAGCAATAACGGCCCGGGTGCGGCCCGCGGCGGCACAGGCGCCGGTGGCGGCGCAGGAGGCACGTATGCTGGTGGGTACGGCCGTGCAGCCGGTGCAGGGCCACGGCAAGCAGCGGGCGGCCGCAAATGGTGGGAGGGAGGCAACGACAATTCCGACGATGATGACGAGGACACATTCAATTTTTAATAATGAAAACCAGTTCCAGCGACGCAGGCCCCAGTACCAGTGCCGAGCTGGCCATGCAATTTGTTGAACCCAGGCCGCCGTTGTGTGATACATGGCTGGCGCAGGAACGGGTTCAACGCTTACAAAGGAACGCTATGTGGGAGGATGCCAGACGTCAATAAAATAAAACGAACCGCAAATTAAGGGGCGGTATATTTTACTTGGAGGGGTTCACATGTGGAAATCTCAGGACCGTCTATGACAGCACCTTTACGGACGGTTTGGCCTAAGATAGGTACCGTGGTGGCGAGGATATTGGGTCGCCGTGGTAGTCAATTTGCACGGGGTAACCCTCTTTACTGAGACCCAGATAGCCCGCGCAAGTAGTGGAGAAATGGGATGGTAATATTGGCTGTGTGCTACGTGAGTGCATATCCCGAGCCTTAAGGGTTGGGGTCATGCCCTGTGCTCATGCCGCTTGCGGTCTTGAGCACCCTGTCCTCATGTTGAGCCGGGTGCGTGAGGCCTTACGCACCAGATGATACGCACTACAAGTGCAGGCGTACGCTTTTGTACGTACCTAGGTGGTGTATCTTCAAGGGTCTTGAACTGCAGACAGGCAAGGGCGATTCATCGCTGGCTGGCAGGCGAGTAGGAGTGTATCTGTGAAAGCAGCGGGTGTGAAGAGGCGAACTTCAGGAAGCGGCCTCTGCAGCTTGCCGCCGACGCTCCGACAATACCACGTGCGGGCTGGGGCACAGGTACGGGACCAGGATAACAGCTACCGGGGCGCACATGACCGATACACGATGGCATTGACACACTGGGGTGTAGCATTCTTCAAAGCTGGCGTGATGTATTGGAAGTCAAAAGGGTTTCGGGGCTTGTCGATGGTTAGGGGCTGTGAGGTCGCAACACTGAGGACGGGGAAGTATGGGGTAAGGGCTTGAACAGGTTTGGAGATGGATAGCACAGGCATGGCCGGCACGGTGTTTGTAGCACGAATATGACGCGTGATGCATGGGGGGCCCCATCGTCCGCATGGCGTAGAATCGCTTAGATACTTGCTGTCATGGTATGGAAGCTAGAACCATAGAAATGTTTACGTGGCAAGCAGAATAGATCAGTCGGGAGCACCTGACCCTGTACTTGTAAATGTCAGGATCCACCCGGGGTTTGCGAAACCCGGGTGGCCAGGCAGGCGGTTCTGGCCTGGCATTGAACATATAGGCTTTCAGCACATCTGGATGTACGAGACGTATCCGGCGTCTCCCCAGAGAACGCAAATAGGCACGTCTTCCACGCGCCTGCACGGCAAAAAGAGCGCATTTGCACCGAATCCAGCCGCGTCGTGCATTAGGGCGAGCCTGGTCACCCCCTTACTTGATTCCCTTGAGCCATGCCAGGACATGCTATAACAGGAACTTGCCATGCCAAAGGAGCCATGCCAAAACAGGAACCTGGCAAGGGCACGGCCGTAGTAGCAGACCTATGAACCCTCTCAGCTTCATCTTTGGTTGTAGCATATAAGCAATGCACGGTTCCATTTACGATGCGGAACCTGCGTAATACGCGCATTATGAAACATGCTTATAGCACCGCGGTATACAACATTGTGCAGGTAGATACGAGTTTGATTTTTGGGAACGGTGTGTGGAATTCTATGTACTAAAATTCAATTCTTCCAAAGGGGTGAAGGCAATAAAAGAGCTACCACCGGTAGCGATCAGTTCTAAATTGTTTCGACAAAAGGGATACACTGTGTTTTACGCATGCCTATTTCGTTAGGGTACGAGCAGGGCATACAAGTACGTGTCAAATCATATACGTGCTATATGTCCGTGAGATGCGCTCGCCACTCGTGTCACAACGTTTGGGTTAAGACTTTGCCTACTTGCCAAATTCTGAACGTGCCTACGCCCATTTATCATCACCCAAAGCATTCCGCATTTCGTCCATCATGGTTTGCAGTTACCGTTCATCTCCTTAGAAGGCGAATACATGTCCAGGTCATTTCTTGCACCTCCTTTGGACGACTGCGTATCGGAAGCCCTAGCCTTAGCTAAAACCATAATTAATAAAACCAAAACTGATAAAAACTCATGAAGTTGATATGGATCCCCGTTTTCCCCGTATTTGGCCACGCAGTACACCAGTGGTCGCCTTATCCTAGCTTCTAGATTCTGGTATTTCCCAACGGCTGAATGCAAACAAACGCCAGGAATATCGGCAACAATGCATCAACTCGATACATCACACTTATCCGTAGGCATTCCCATCTTAATTTCGCAATGGCGGCCAAGCCATCCAAGTTACAAGTTAGAAAGTTACAAGTTACAAGTGCTGCACGAGTGCGGGGGGTCCGTCAAAGCCGGGAGGCCATGGACTATATATATTGATAGTTGATTCCACCGTACAGCCGACGGTGGTTCTTTGGTCTTTCTACCTAGACCTCGCCTCATCCAGTCACCCGGCATCCATAGATACAGATCAGCCACCACCACGAACTCAGCATGCGAACTGAGTTTCGCGGGCGGGGACACTCAGTCCATCAACTAGACTTCATCTGCACACCTCATCAGAAATTTGTAATTTGCATCCATTAACTTCCGATACAATGGTACCTTGTTCTCCCATCACAGCAGCAGATCGCTACATACTATCTCTGTCATATTATCATAGAGATTTATACCACTCCATTAACGCATCCTTCCATAGTACGTGCCCATCGAAACAAATGTTACACGATACGCCACGCTTCGATAACCTTATCGCCCCCAGGGACAGCCTGGACGAAATGTAGAGCACGATGGCACTAGCAGCGTAAGGAGCGAGTATCATTCCCATTATTTTCGCCTATCCCACGATACTCACAGCGAAAGCCCGTATCCAAGATACTGGGGATGCATGTATGCGGGATGCATACGCGGGGGCTCTACCGCCAGAAGGGGGACGACTTCACTACACCGGCTGATAAGGAGGCTCTAGCACTAACCCCCTGACACGACCAGCAGCTGTGCGTTCACTGGTTCACCATAAATGGCGCCCAGGGTGTGCACGTCGGGATCCGCTGGAAAGGCTGGTGAATGAGAAGATTTTTGCTCGTCCTCCGAGCTGGGATTGCTTGCCGCCTGCACCTGCCTGCTTGGCAAACAAGGCTGCTTTCTTCAACTAATACAGCCTGAATTTGTGGGAGTAAGCAACCCTCATTGGTTTTATTTCCTGTCAGCTTTTGGGACTGTTGCATTGTTCCGTACCGTGTCTCAACTTCTTGCTAACTGTATCCGATGCCGGCACCCCGATTTCCTTTTAAAAAAACGCTGCTGTTCTGTGGCCAATATGTGCAGTCCTTAGCAAACGCTCTTATTGTCCTAAGCGTTTTGACAAATGCCGGAGCAAAGATCCATAGCCCTAAAGTTGCCAAACGCAAGGAAAGTTGCTTTGGCTACTAGAAGCGTATCTGTTTGATATCTTATTATGTTAGCGAAATGCAACGTGGTAAGCTATACAGGTGCGGAGCTTGCAGCTTCGCCCTTTGATGTTTGGTCGATTCGACCGGCCCCGTCAACGTTGACTCCTTTGCCAGTCTTAAGGAGTGCTAGGTGAGCGATGTGCAGACTATAACCGTGCTGTGATGTGAGAGCTGCGCCGCCGGTACCGTTTTGGTGCTTATTGCAGTCCGCTTTATACCGCAGCATCTTCGATAGCATATACAGTCTTAAATATGCTCCTCCGGAGGTCGTCTCATTTGTGGGCCAGGTGGGTGTCGTGCGATGGAAACCCTATTTCCACAAATTTCCGGTCCCGACCACCAGTGCCTAGCGTCAGCGGGAGGTTTGTAAGACGAGTATGGCCCTTACTTCCACATCGTAAGCACCGTGACACAACTGTGAGAGTGAGCTTCCTATCCTAACCCGATGCAAACCGCCATCTTTGGCCGCAGCTCCAACCGCTGGTCAATGGTCGCGCTGGACTTCCCAGACATTCACCACCTCCTCCTCTTGGCAGTGGCGGCGGAGGCACCAACCGCAGCACCGCCAGCCGCAGCAGTAACACTGGGCACGATTCAGAGCTCGCATTACTTCAACAGAGGCGGCTCTCCCACTCCCTTGCCAGCACCAGCACCAGCGCCAGCACCAGCACCAATACAACCACCTGCACAAACATCAACACCGCGAACTTAGATATTCCCACCAGCTCATGGAACCTGGACCCCGGCTGCTCAACGGGAACGGTGAACACGGCGCTAGGGGAGACAGTCACGGATGCAGCTGCCGCCGCCGCCACCGCCGCTGCTGTCTGGACTCGGCCTTATCGCAGTGCGCTACTGCGTTCCAGCCGGCAACTGACGCCCGCACAGGCAGCTGTTCAACTACTGCGCATCGCCGACATGGACGTGCGTGGTGCGCGGACAACCGCCCAGCAGCATGGGGATCATCAGCATCAGGGGCAGCGCACGGATGAGAGCGAGGAGGGGGTCGAATGCGCAGATGAGGATCCTCAGCCGCCGCTGGTCCATCCTCCGCCGGCTCAGAACCAGCATCCACCACCACCACCATCACCACCACGTGCTGCTGCTACAGCCCCCTCGCCAAAGGAGCTGTTGGCGGCAGGCTTGGATCTTCTAGACCATTGGGCCTTACGTGAGGCGCTGGACGTGCTACAGCCGCGGTTGCAGCAGCTGTCGGTGACTCAGCTCCAGGTAGGGGTAGGGTCAGGGGCGGAGATATGGAGATGCGGCCCATAGGAACGAGGACTCGGGGTTTTTTGGGAGGGTCCAACAACAGTATTTCAAGTGGAAGAGAGGAAATGGATACAGGCTGGGAAGAAAGGTGGTGGGGAAAGAGGTAGGGCTGGGCCATGGCCGCCAGTCCGTGGTCGTTGCCGTGTGTACGACACCGCGCGCCGTCTCCCACGGTGTCTGTTTGTTTTGCAGAGGTGCTTGGAGACGCTGGCAGTAGTACGGCACCCGCCGACTGACCCGTGGTTCCACGAGTGGCTCCTGGCTTCGGAGCGGCAACTGGAAGCCGCGGATGCCACGGAGGTGTACGGCATGTTGGTCGCTATGCGGGCCTTGCGTCAGAGGCCCCAGTCTCAGGAGTGGATTGAGGGCGCAATGAGGGCCTTATTAGGTCACCTGCCGCAGCTGGATGCCGTACAAGTGGTGGAGTTGCTAGGGTGTTTCGTTGACTTGGCGCTACGGCCACCTGAGAGGTTGTTGAATCATATATTTGCGCTGCTACTGCCGGATTTGCCACAGCTACAGCCTGGTGTTGTTCTGGACCTGTTGTCGAGCTGTACCAGGCTGCGTGTGGCTCCACCGCCGCATGCGCTGAGCGCTGCCCTCGGCGTGCTGACTCCGTCGGTGCTGGCAGCGGCGCCGCCGGCGGCGCTTTGCAGGCTGGCGGCAGCCCTGGCGGCGCTGCGGCTACAGCTGCAACCGGCGTTGCTGGCGGCGCTCATCGGACGAGCGGATGTGCTGTTGCGGTCGGCTGTCGCGACAGCAGCAGCACCAGCAGGTGCGGGCGGTAGCGGACGTGTGGCGGCTACACGGGACAGGGGCAGTAGCAGTGGCGGAACAGCTGCGGCATCGGCGGCGGCATCGGCGGCAGCGCAACCGCTGGGCTCAAGCATCGCTTCTGATTTCCCGCCCGCTGCTGTTGGTGTTGCTGCCGCCGCCGCCAGCGGCGAGGTTTTGGCTGACGGGAAAGACGGCGCCGCAAGGCGTCCTGTGGATGCTAGCACGCGCATTCTGAGACCCCGCCGGGTTAAGGCACGTCGTACTTCCAGCGTAGTCAGCGCCGCTGCCGCCGCTGCTGCTACTGCAGTCCCGTTGCCGTCAGCGGTGGCAGCGGAGGGTCCTGTAGCACAAGTCCACTCAGGCGACGGCGGCGATGATGAGGACACGACGCTGCTGCTGACGGCGGAGGTGGCAGCGGCGGCGGCGCCGCCGCCAGGTACCTCGACGGCGCAGCCGGTGGACAGTGCGACGTTGACGGGACCGCAGTTCTCCCGTCTCCTCCGGGATCTGCGTGCCCTTGAGGCCCCCCTGCCGCCGTACTGGGGTGACCTGTGTGGACACGTCCTCGTGTCGCTCACCACAGACGTCTCGTCCATGCCTGTCGTAGAAGTGTCGTACCTGATGCGCACGGCGGCCCGCTGCGGCTTGACGCTGCCGCTGGGCGCTGTGCGGGTTGCGGCGGCGGGTCTGGAAACGAGCTTACGCGCCTCGGCGGAGGCGCGACGGCGGAGGCTGGTACGGCAGCGGCAGGGGATGATGCGTGGCAAGGCAGCGGCGGCGGGGGCGGAGGAATACGTGGCTGAGTTCGCACCTGGGCTTGAGAACGACGGCGATGGCGACTTGGGCTACATCGCCATGGCTGGGGATACAACGGGAGATGGGAGCAGTGCTGCTGCTGCATGCGAAGGTGATGGCCACGATCGAAGCGGGCACGAGGGTTGCGGCGGCGATGACAATGATGGCGAAGGAGAAGCATTGTCGCGGGGCGTAGCAGCTTCTGGATACTGCGTACAGCCATGGACCGCCAAGGTAATGTACGACGATAACGAGATTAGAACAGATTGGACAGCTGGGGCTGTGCTGCTTAAGAGTGCGCGATATAGGGGGGAGCACTAAGAGTGCCTGGCTATCTGGGGATAGTATTAGGGAGGGAAAGGTAAGGTCACGTATGTGCTCCAGCTGTTGTGATTGTTGTTGCTACAGCTGTTGTGATTGTTGTTGCTACAGCTGTTATGATTGTTGTTGCTACAGCTGTTGTGATTGTTGTTGCTACAGCTGTTGTGATTGTTGTTGCTACAGCTGTTGTGATTGTTGTTGCTACAGCTGTTGTGATTGTTGTTGCTACAGCTGTTGTGATTGTTGTTGCTACAGCTGTTGTGATTGTTGATGGGGTGTTACACTGTGGGCGGCTCGCCCGATAAAGGACGAGCACCTGGGGCCCTGACCTGGCCGAAACACAGCGCAGGGATGGGCGCGCGGCTCTACGTCCGTCTGTTCCTCCGCGCGCGCCTCGATCCCTCACTCACGCCAACCGGGACACTCTCCCAGCCCCTGGCTAGGCAACACAGCGGCGCAAACCGATCTATGCAAGAACCGCACGAAAGGCGCCACTTCGCCTGGCCTGCCTATTCACGCGCTCTCGTCCCTCTTGACCGCCAAAACCAGAACAAAAAGAACACACCACCGGGGGCAGGGGCTCTACTCGGGGGCCTCCTCTACACACACAAAAGAACCAGGGCCCCACGCAGCCAGCAAGGCAAGGGACACACGGAGGACCACGGGCCTGAGACGACACACCACAAAAGCCGAGATACGGTTGCACAGGAATGACCAACACAAAGCGAGTACTCGCACACTGGTCCTCGAAGGCCAGCTGTTCAACTACCACGAGCAACGAACAACGAACACTTCCCGAGGGTGGCCACCACTACCTCGCCGGTCCACTCACAAACGAGGCGAAACTGGTCTGCACGTCAGTCTCCTCCTGGGGGTTGCGGGCTCTCGGATGCAGCCCAGCGCGAGACACAGCAAAAACACCTATAGCCGCGGGGGGGATGACAAGCCAGCACGGCGCCCCCCTATAAAGCCCGGAAAAGGCACGGCTCACAGACGCCGCCTGCTCCCGCTTACCACACCGGAATCCCTCCCCTCCTGACCCTGACCGGCCGGGACCAGCACCACCTGCTGATTGTTGTTGCTACAGCTGATGTGATTGTTGTTGCTACAGCTGATGTGATTGTTGTTGCTACAGCTGATGTGATTGTTGCTACAGCTGTTGTGATTGTTGCAGTACAGTACACGAGCACTCCACTGCTTGTCCCCGGATGTGCGGTTGTCTCTGGCGCGCAGGCACTTTCCATCACCACCACCGCCCTGGTGCCGTACGCAGCCCATCTACCGCCTTCCCTTCTACACGCGCTGTACGACAACTTGTACGACAACCTAGAACGATTTGACCTGCCGGAGCTGACAGCGACGTTGCATGCGCTGCCGCTGCTGCTGGTTGCGGCGGCGCCGTCGCCGGGCCAGACGCGCTTGCCCCGCGGGGCTGCCGCCACCGGGATGTCTACACCGCCGCCGCCGCGGCCGCCGCCGGCCCTCGTGATGTCGTACCTCTCTTGCCTGTACGGCCGAATGCACAGAATGCAACCTTGGCAACTCTCTATGTGCATCTTCTCACTGCTGCGCCTTGGCGGCCGACCTGAGCCCTTGTGGATGGATGCGTTTCTCGGCCAAGTGTACCGCAAGCTGCCGTATATGAATGAAGTACAAATTGCGACCGTCCCGTGGGTCGTCGCGAAGATGTCGTACCGGCCGCAGGCGGGCTGGGTCGACCGAGTTCTCTCCGCGGCGGCGGGTCGGCTGTCGTGTTTCTCACCCCGACATCTTTCCCAGCTGGTATGGGCGGTGGCTGTGATGGGATACCGGCCGGGCAGCGAGTGGATGGTCCGTTGGTTGGATAAGGCCCGTGCACATTTCCGTACGTCAGATGGCCGTACGCTAGCGACGCTGGCGTGGGCAGTGGCTTCTGTGGGGCATCGGCCGGAGGGCGAGTGGTTGCAGGTTAGTTTTATGCCGTACTGCCTTCCGTCGGAGAAGCTTTCCCTACGCGTTATGTCGTATTTTGTTGTTTTATGTGCCTGCGGCGGTGTTGGGGATTACCATGTTTGGGTGAAGGTATTCCGGTTCGGTCGTTGCACCTCGCAGCTACTGCCATCCGCATGTTGTTGCTTCTCCCTTCCCTCTGCCTTTCCTTCGTGACTATTGGTTCCCGTGCGTTCCCAATGTTTTGTGTCGTACATGTGTGACGGACGCCCGTAGGAGCTGTGCGAGCACCTCGCCCGCCGCCTGCCGTACACCTCCCCTCGCGCCGTCAGCAATACTCTGGCAGCATTAGCGGCGCTGGGTCACCGGCCCGACGCCAGCTGGGTAAACGCCGTCGCAGAGCATGTGCAGTTACGGCTGCCGCCGCCGGCGGGCGGCGCCGCTGGTGGCGGCACTGGCGGCGGTAGCCCTGCGGCGTCGTATACCGCGGAAGGTAGCGGCTGCTACAGCCTACAGGACCTGTCGCACGTCTGCTACAGCCTCGCGCGCCTGGGCTACATCCCGTCAGGCGGCTGGCTTGACGCAGTGTCTAACGCTGCCGCACGGTTGGCGTTACAAGATCCCGCGACGGCGGCGGCGGCAGTGCCGGCGGCAGCAGCAGCAGCGGCGCACGCGAAGCACATTGCTCTGCTAATGCTAGCGCTGTCGCGTCACCGCCGGCGGCCGCCGGCGGCGGCCTGGTCCGATCTCCTCGAAGGGCTGTACCCTTGTCTGCCGCACGCGTCGCCGCAGGCTTTGGCCGTACTGCTGTCAGCGGCGGCGGCGCTGCAGCTGCCCCTGCCCCGGGAACACGCAGGCGGTCTGCTTCTGGCGACCCACCGTCGAATGGCGTTCTTCAGCAACCGGGGGCTGGCCATGGTGTTCCGGGGGTTTGTGGGCCTAGGCAAGGATCCTGGGGCGAAGTGGCTGGGGCGTTTGGAGGAGGTCCTGCGGCAACGGGCACTAGCTGCACAACAACAACAAGAAGAAGAACAGTTCGTGGCTCAACAGCAGCGGCAGCATAGTAGGCTCCGGCCGGGCGACCAGCAGCAGCAAGGCCGTGCTGTAGTTAAAAACGCGGATGAGGAGGAGAAAGAGGAGGAATGGGAGGAAGGGAGAGGGGCTCAGGAAGAGGAGGAGGAACACCAGCAGCAGCAGCAGGAGGAGGGGCTCCGGGGCTTCGGTGGGCTGGCACCGCGGGAGCGAGTGTGCATGCTGTGGGCGGCGGTGACGTTGGAAACCATGGAGATCTGTCCGGCTGCGGGTCAGGGTGGTGACAGTAATAATAATGAATCCGGGAGAGCGTATCGGCGACTGCGGGGCGGTGATCGTGAACCGCCTAGGGCACCATCCTCCTCCTCTCCGTTGCCGTTGTTGCATACACTCTCGCGACACCGACAGCAACAGCACCAGCAACAACAGCACCAGCAACAGCCGTCGTCTTCGGCCGCATTCGTGGCCAGCGCAGTCAGCGGCGGTGGCGGGGACGGTGGCGGGGACGGCGGCTACCCCGCACCTCCACCGCCCCGATGGGTCCGCAAGCCAGGGCCGCTGCAGCGACCGCTACGTCTGGAGGGTCTACTGACGCTACTGCTGCCGCCTCCGGAGCTGAGACAAGAGCCCACGGCGGCGGAAGGTCGTCCAGCGGTACAGCAGCGGCGGCGGTGGCGGCACAGGCGGCGGAGGGATCCGGACGGTCACGGGCAGCGGCGTAGCGGCAGCGGCGGCGGCGGAGGTGAGCGGCAGCACCCCTGGAGCCCGCTATCAGCCTACACCAGCCAGGACTTGGCCGTGATCTGCTGGGCGTTAGGGCGGCTGCGATTGAACCCCCGCGGTGGCGGCCTACTGGCGGCGCTTATGACGGAGGTATCGTACAGATTGACTAGGGATCCAGGCGCGGGTGCGGCGGCTGGAGGGAAGGTTTCCGCTCCGGAAGCAGCCGCAGCGGCGGAGGCGGAGGAGGCGGAGGCGGTAACAGCGGGGCGGAAATCGCGTACGGCTCATGGTGCCGTCCGCCGCCATGGCGGCGGAAGAAGAGCGCTGGCGCCAAGCGATTTCGCGTTGGCTTGCTGGGGATTAAGCAGCGTGGGCATGTGGCCGACGGCGTCGTGGCAGGCGGTGGTGGCGGCAGCGGCGCTTCGGTTCGCGCGTGAGGGCAGACTGTCACCACGAGACTTTGCGACGGTGCTGGCGGCGCTGGCGCGCTGGCGCCGTAAGCCGCGGGTACGGCCAGCTCTCCTGCGCCGGCTGCGGTTGGGGCCGCCGCCCGGCCGCCGGCCTCGAGCCGTGGACGGGAAGGCCGGCAGCCCCGCGGCCGAGGTGCGTCTCCGCGCTTGTTTGGCAGCGTTGGTTGAGCTGGCGTTGGCCGACAGCGCTGCTCACATGCCGCCGGCGCCGCCGCCGGCGCCTCCTCCTCCCTCACTGCAGCCGCCCCAAAGTACCCTTACCCTTGCTCACACTTCCGCCGCCGACTCCGCCGACGCCAGCGCAGCAAGCAGTCGCGGCGGCTTTAGCAGCATGAGCACCGTAGCCGCACAAGCGGATGGAGACCGACGACTACTGCCGCAGCGCTGCTACGACGCACGTAGCCTGGCAAGTCTGACATGGGCGCTGGCGAGCCTCGGGGTGGCGCGGCGGCGGTTGCCAGTCGCCTGGGTCAGTGCCTTCATGCCCGTCTCGCTGCGCCTGCTGTCGCAGCTGCCTCCGACCTACCGTGTTACACTGCTGGACAGTTTGTCCCGGTTGGGGCTGCGACCCGGGGCTGGCTGGCTGGAACAGGCAGAGCAGGTGCGGGAGGGAGAGGGAGAGCGAGAGGGGAGAAGACCTATTTTTACTGCCTTCATATGATTTTCTCGTTGTTTCTTAACCACCCAGTACGTGAACGTGTGATTCTTTGTAGAACTGCCCAATAAACCATTATGCACTTGGCTCCCCACCACACTGCCCAGGTGGTCCTCCAAGGCGGCCAGCTGACCCTGGCCAGCTCCTACCGGGGGTTGGAGGCCGCGCTGAGGAGGATGGCGGACGGGGCTGGAGGACCCCTAGGAAGCAGAGGAGGAGGAAGAGGAGGCGGCGGCTTAGATTGCAAACCACGAACCAAGACCTGATCTGACCTGACCTGGCCTGGCCTGATTTGATTTAATTTGATTTGATGTTCAGAACATAATCGAATCCAGAACAGAGCAGTACGGAATAGCAAACCCCACCCGATCCTGTTTCCATCCTTCCCTCCATCTATTCAGGCAGATAAATAGGGTAGACAGACAGACAAATAGACAGACAGACAGACGGAATGGGTCGATTAAGTGCCGCCGTTGGCCGCAGCACCCAAGTGTTTAAAGGAGTTTTGTCAAGAAGGCAGGCGCGAAGGTAGAGGGGTGAAGCACACATAGCTCAGTACAGAGTCGCAGTAATTTGCATATAATCATCTTTATCTGCCCCAAAGTAAGACCTCATCCCGCAGTCTTAAATGTAAAGAAGCTCATCCCGCTAAGTCCACGCCCTACCACGGCACTGGGTCCATCTCGACGCCAGGCGATTAAGCCTCCGAAAACCATAAGGGGGAAGGGTAGCCAGCTCGGCGGGCCCCCATTACCGCTCTACCATGGCGGCTGGTTCCCAAGACTATTATCTCACCTGTACTTCGCAACACACGAAACCCGGCCTCGTACCCCGAAGAACCTAGTCCTGCGCCACACGTGCACCTCCGAGTACGGCCCCCCCTTCTGGGTGCCCACCTCCCCCTCATCCGTGCCCTCGCTACGGCCACCTGTTTCCACTCACCACCCCTCAACCCTACATCCTCTTGGTGCTCTCTCTGCCTCGTCCCCTCCCTCCCCTCCCCTTCCGGGCTCTCCCCGCCCTTCCCCCGGTCTCCCCAGTCCTCTCGGCCCCTCGGCCTCTGTTTCCGCCCTCCGCCGGCATGGCTCCCCCAGGCAAATAAACCCTCCCTCCCCCATCCCCCCTCGTGCGACACCCCTCCAACCCCCATCCCTGATCCCGCACCCCCCGCAACCTTTCCCCTCAACCTCCCCCTCGACCTCCCTACCAGACCCACAACCTCATCCCCCCTCCGCGCCTCGAAACCCTATCGCCTTATCCCCTGGACTCCAGCTCCCGCCGCGTCTGCTTGACCATTTGTCGTGACCACCTGTCGTGATGTCCACCGCCTCCGCGCAGCACAGTGCTCCCCCGACGATTGACAGGATCGGGTGGTGGGGTCCCACTCCGTCCCAGCCCCGCCTTGGGATGTTGAGCTCGGTGAAGGAGCGCAAGCGCGCCCAAAAGTCCACTACTGCCCGAGCGTGGGCGTATTCCAGGGGATTTGCTGCTGCTGTTGCTGTTGCCGTCCCCGGTCCCGCGATGGGCCTCTGCGTCTGATCCTCGAGTACCGGCGCGTTCAGCGACGGTCCCTCGTGCAGTCTCACTCTGTTGGCCAGGTGAAAGAAGTCCGTCATCCACCACTGTTGGGGCCATTGCGCCTGGATCTGTTGCGCTTGCTCTGGCTGTTTTGTCGCGGGGTTAGCCGCCCTTTCCAGTCACTTTCCGGCTGCTCGCAGGCAGCACCTGCCTACCTCCATAGCAGACAGGGCCGCCAGGGCAATCACATCCCAGGGGGCCTGCTCGCAGCCGGTCAGGGCTTGGACTAACCACAGCTGCTTCCGGGTGATGCCACCTGTCGCTGCCTCCTGGGAGGGCTGTATGTGTCGGTCAATTTGCTCCCGGACAGCTTGTGCGACGGGGCACTCCCAGAAGTGGTGCATGCGTGGGGAGCAGTGCTGGTTGCTGGCGTTGCCGAACCTTCCACACCCACATCGCTGGGGCACCATGTGGGCCAGGTGCGTGTTGCCGGGCAGGGGGATGCCGTCATGTATGTATGTATGTATGTATGTATGTATGTATGTATGTATGTATGTATGTATGTATGTATGTATGTATGTATGTATGACTTAGATTACACTGTGGGCCGCGAGAGCCGGGGGCCGAAGCCGAAACACAGCGCAAGGGTCGGGAGCACACAGCACAAGTCGGTTAGTCTTGTGTGCTCCCGACCCCGACTCAGACTGCCAACACTCTATGCAGCCACTCCGCAGCCCCTCCATCCGGGGATGGCGCTGCAGTGAAAACACCACGAAGGGCTCTCAGGTCCCGCTAGAGCGAGTCCACAATTCTCAGCTAGGGCAAAGTCAAAGGCTCTCTGAAACAACCCCCAAAACACCACCAACGACAACGGGATTCCAAGGAAAAAAACAGAAAATAAAAATACGGTTAGGGCAGTCCCGGCAGGGGAGGGCTCCTGATACACCTAACAAACCAACAAAAAAACCTCCAAGAGAGAAAGGCTAAGAGAGCTCGACACCACAAGACGTCTTGCAGCCACCTTACAACAACGCCGCCTCCACATCACCGTTACCACTGGCCCTGTTCTCCTCCTCGCCATTTCACTCGTCTTCATCTCCAAGTTGGACGCGGCTGAGCAACACGTCATTGATACGTTCCTGAAAGGATGGGGGAGGCCAGAGGTCAGAGGTTAAGAGGTTAAGAAGAAGGGCTGTTTCCCAGTTCGCGTTTGTTTCAGTGGACCCCGTTCTGGTCGAGTGCCGCGCTACAGGGAACGATGGTGCCTCCCGCACAACACTGCCAAAATCAGACATTGAGACGGAAAGAGGCGGAAGGGGCGAGGAATGTTCAACAGTGTCAGATAGTTGCCCCGAACCAAACAGGAACATGAAATATCTAAAACAATAGTCGCTTTGACAAACGTCAAAGAAAACAAGTGAGACGTCGTTTGATCGTCTGATAAGTGACGCCAGCACGGCCAGCAACTAGTCTTGGTCCGGCGGGATCAGGTCGGGTCGGGCCAGCCTACCTGCAGGAAAGCTCGCCTTGCCGACTCGGAGGTGAGCTTGTCCCACTCCTGTAGATGCGACCACCGCAGGGTCCGGCAGGGGCGGGAATTGTCAGGGGGATGATGAGTTGGGACGCAGGACAGGACAGGGGGGCTGAAACATATGCACCTTCATGTGGTCCTGGTTTTGGCAGTGGTGTGCGGGAGGGCACCATCGTTCTCAGGCGCGCTGCACTCGACCCCATCGGGGTCCAATGCTGTAACAACCGCAAACTGGACTTGACCCTCTCACACCCCCTGGGCTGACCGACGCACTGGGCTACTAACCGCCTGTTTTCTTATTTTAGTAAGAGATCCACTTTTGCAGGTTAGCTTGGGGTGAGCTTAGCATCGGTAATAATAACAGCCGATTACTTGTATCCTGAATTGTTCGGGGCAAGGGCCGTCACATACTTCCTATCCCCTTATGTTTCAGCGACGGGAAATCTTCACTTTGAATCCCTGGGACCCGCGGGACGCTTATCACCTTCGTCAGGTCACACCAAGGAGGCATCCTTCGCTCACCTTTCACACTCCTTTTTTTACACTCTTTTTACACCATTTTATACCCTTATTATATATATTATATTTTTTTTCACACTTCTTTTTACACCTTTTTATACTTTTATTTACAAAATATTTTAAACCTTTAAAAACACCACATGATTGTTTTTAGAGTGGGATGCTTGTGGGCCAATGGCATATGGCTTTTCTATTTTCCTTTTCTATTTTCCTTTTCTATTTTCCTTCGACCTCCCCTTCCCTCCCTTCCGCCCTCCCGCCTTCTCTACTAACGAGCTCTCATCTGTCGTTCAGAGATCAACATCGACCAGGCAGCAACGGATCTGCACAACAACGACCATTCGCTGCTGCCGTACAACGCTCCGTACCTTGTACGTCACATTAATCACGTGCCACCCCATCTTCTGCAGGTGCCGTCGCTTCATGGCTGTAGCACCCAGTACGGCTCCGCCCGGTGTACGGGAAGTGTGCGTGGGCCCGTCAGCTTCCAACGCAATCCGTAGCTGCGGCAACGTGATGTCGATTGAGTAGCCTGAATAGGAGACGACACGCCGCCGCCGCCGCCGCAGCAGCAGCACAGCCGCCATTACCGTAACCATCATAACGGTCATCGTCGCCGTCGCCGTCGGGGAGCATCGTCAGAATACGAGAGTACGGATACACGTTATGTCAGCCAAGCCAGAAACAAAAGAAAATTCTGGTTTAGCTCTATACCTCCGGATCCGACGCAAACATTCCTGGACAATACGCGATAACGATAAAACATCAATTTTGAATTAATTATATAGAAGGGGCTAAAGCGCTAGGCTCCTCATAGATTTGTGTGTTCGCTACGGCTGTCAGCGCTGTTCGAATTACACGCCGTACTCCTACAAGGATTTCACTTCACTGGAGAAATCTAGAATTTGAATTCAGCTGTCTCATCCCATCATCGTCCCATCCCATCATCGTCATCATCCCGTCCCATCCCGTCCCGTCCCATGCACTGAGATAGAGGTTTGAGAGCAAATCCTAGGCAGACCCCAATGTACGACAACGTACGGCGCCGTTGCAGTAACACATGACTAAATTTTATTAAATGTACTGTCGGCCCGTATGTAAATGATCGCGGCCAGGCGGCCCCCAGCAACTCTTGGCAAAACCGTAAATGCCGCCGCCCGCCAGAAGCCTTCGTCATCTTGACCCGTGCTTCATCCCGCTGCTAGCTAGATCCGATCATCTCGCCTCACCCATACCTGGACCCGGACCGACCCATGGGTCAAACGGACCCACCGACCTCACCGGTGCAGTTATCTTCTAGCAGGTGCATCAGCCGCAGCCCTGTCAATGAGTTGGCCATCTGACGCTGATAGCCGCTCTGGACCCGCCTTCGAAACCCACTCGTGGCCGCCAAGAAGACGTCCCGGGACCGAAGCAACAGCGAACGGGCAGCAGCAAAACCAAGCCCGCCGCCCCCTCCGGTGGCGGCTGCCGCCGCCAGGCCCGCCGTCATCAGGTTCTCTGCCGCCGTTGTGGCTGTGTACGACGGTGGCGATGCGGATGACGATGAGAACGGCGACGATGATGATTCTAAGTGTACGGCAAGGTTGGCCTGCCAGATTTGCGTCAGGACCGGCTCCGACGGCGGTACGTCCGCGGCACGATGGAGGAGCTGAGTCCAAGCGGACCTGTATATATTGATTTCATGCGGCAGGATGTACGGAAAACGGAGTATTTGTACGGCGATGTACGATGTATGATGTCCAAAATCCCGCAGTTGGCAACGGGGCAGAGGAAGGCGGCTCCTGCTGGGACTTTGAAAAACTTTCAAACCTCTTCAAACGCCTCATCTGTGATCGACCTGGCGCGACCTGAGCTCGTCCCATCTCAGCTCTCGTCCCAACCGACATCCTCAACTAACACCCCCGCGACCTGGTCTCACCTGAAGGGCACCGTATCCACCTGCTCCATAACCGCCAGCGCCCACACCACTCCAGAGAGTTGTTGCGGAGTGAAGCTGCGAACATCACCGCTCTGAACAACCTGCCTGCCTCTTCCTCCTCCTCCTCTTCCTCCTCCTCCTGGAAATATATTCCACCATTACCGAACAGCGGTAGGCGGGTAGGGTACGGATGATGGATATAGATAGTACACACCGCAGACAGTTATACAGAACAAACAGGATGATGTATGTACGGGCCCCCCTGTCAAAACTTGCTTATTAGTTAGCTCCTAAAAGCTGTTACTTACTCGAGCTGCGTTTCCCTCGGGCCCTGGCCTTCGGACTCGTTCGTCCGTCCTCCGAAACCACGGCGGTTGCAGTCGTACGCTCGCGCCATGACCAGTCGGGCCGTATAGTGAGCAGCAGACGTTCCGGTCGATATCCTAGGGATGCAAAGCCCCATAATACGCGAGAGAGGTCCCTGGGCTGCATGGAGGATAGCCCGCCAGACTGCGCAAAGGATCAATCAAACAGAAAACAATCAAAGGAATAAATAACAAAGGATTAAAGCGACGGATTAAATTACAAGGGATGACAGAAGAACTTCAAAATATTTGCAGGATGGCAAACGCAAACAGCAACATTCCAAGGCGACATTTTGTCACTATGGTAATCAGGACCTCGGACAAGGTCTCACAAACTCCTCCATGCTTCCTAAAATGACTTTCAAAGTCAACAAATTGTTCAATTTGGATGGCGTGGCTAAAAAGCATCCCTTATCAATAAACTTATAACTCACCACTTATTTATGTTTGCAAGGTCTTGCTGATGAATGCTTAACATCTCAACAAATGACCGTTCTCAAATCAATTTAAAGCCCTTTACTCTCCACCCGCCTCACCCTCAGTATGCTGGTCTCCAAGTCCATCAATCTGGGAGTTGCATGGCGGCTGTTGCCTAGAGCCCACAAGACCTGGCCAGCCTGCCACCCGCTCAGCCCGCCTGATGCCGCCGTGGCCGCCGTGCCGCCCGCTGCTGCCGCCACCGCTGCCAGGCACCGTACCAAGATGGTCACAGCAGCCTCTGTCTCTGCTTGGAAATACGGCGACCCACCCTGCATACGAAAGGATGTCGTACGTGACTGTGCGTGACATGATCATGACGTGTCTTTGTACGGTGTAAACAGCGACATACAGATACTTGCACACGAGATAGATTACGTCACAGGGTTACTACATCATCTCACGCAACGAACTCCACAACGAACCAGGAACCGCCAACTGACAGTTGGGGCACGAAGGAGTACGAATACGCCCATGGCTCACCAAGCTGGACATGCCCCACAGCGCCGAAACCAAACACTCAATCTTTGTGGCTCGGCGTAATGCTGCTTCTGTGACGACAGGGTCGACGGTGGTCCCCCCCGGCACAGGTGTCGCCACAGCAGGCTGTACGGCACCCGGCGGCTGCACTCCCATGGCAGCCTTATCGTGGGTTTGGACTGTTGCCACGGCCGCCGCCGCTGCCGTGGATACGGCAGGTACGACATGACCGTTGACATGGCCGGCCTGCATGTGCTGCGGCTGCTGGCTGTACCGCATCGAGTCCTGTAGCTTTTGATACTTCGAGATAGCCGTGTACTTCGCAACCAGACTGTCGTACACAGGGTCGTACAACGACGGCGTCTTCGCCGACAGTCCATCATCTGTCTCCGCTTCCTTAGCCCCATCATCGCTATCGGTCGCCGCCGCCACACCCCCTGCCGGTGATGCCGTACAAGAGGCAGCCGGCGCCGCCGGCGCCGCCGTTGACCGAGCTCCCTGATCATCTGCTCCCCGTGGTGCTGACGGCCTTTCGGAAAGGGCTAGGGTAGTGCTTGCAACGCCACCTGCAGTGGCGGCGGCGCTGCCGCCAGCCCCGAGTGGAGCCTTCTTGACCCGTGGGTCATCGATAATCGAGTTAGCTGCCGTCGACTCCAGCCAAAACCTCTTCGCGGCGTCAAAGTACGCGGTGGACAGCTGCTGTGTGGCTTGTTCAGGCAACAGACGGGGCGGAGTGACGCGCAATGCCTCCGCCAAACCCTGGGCCTGTACGACGCGAGGAAGAACATAACACACAGGAGGAAAAGACGACGATCAGGATGCGTGCTCACCCCGCTGCGGTGCAGTTCATTCCCTTCTCCAAGCCCCTCCAATGCTTTTCCCCACAAAACGTTCAGGTCCTCCTGCCTAGGCCGTCGTCACAAATTGTGTGTATGCCTTTTTTTACACACATGCACCCTTTGCCTGTGGTTTCGGTGCACAAGGGCCATGTGTGGTGTGTGCATGGCCGTGGATGCATCTCACTAACACTTAACACACACAGACTGGGTTCCCCTCGAAACCCTCCCCCACTTCCTTTTCATTCCCCCGGGCACCTGTCGCCCCGCCGCTATTTCGAGACACCTCCATCCGCCTATTTCGTTGCGGCGGGCGGTTAGGGCGAGAACCCTCAGGCAGTGGGCCGCCTCCGCTGGGGACGGCGCCACGACCTGTTTTGATAAACATGGGTTTTAGGGTCAGCATTTTGTGACACATATTGTAAATCTTGGGTTTTGTAAGGTTTTATAAGCTTTCTACAGGGCGCAGGGGGAAAGGTCGCAGACGGAATGGACAGTTTAAGTAAGGAGCTTGTGTAGAGGGGAAAGAAAGAGAGAGAGAGAGAGGGGAGGGAGATATAGAGAGAGGCTAAAAAACAGAGGAATGACCAACCGTTAACCAGAACTGGCAACTGAATGTGCCAAAAGCTATCCAACGACCAGCCTACCGGCCGTCCAGAGTTCATATCCACCAAACGGTAACCGTTGGCGGCCCAATGCGGGTACGACAGCTCCAGGAAGTCTAGAACTTGCTGCGGAGTTGCGAGGCGTTGTAACACCGACACGTTGGCGGCGCCAGCAGATATCGGCTCCAGGGGGGCCACAAGCGGTGGCGCCGGCGCCACCGCAGCCGCGGTTGAAGATGCCTTCCTGGAAGAGCTTCCTTCATGCACCGCCGCTGCCGCGGCTGCGCTGGACGAAGTGGCGGGGACGGCGGCGGAACTCTTTCGCCGTACTGTCCGTTCCAAAAAGACCTCACCGACGGCGTTGGTGCGTACGGAAAAGCCCGCCGCCGCCAAACTGCCGTACCAGTCACTGCGACCCGACGGCGCACCGAGCCCACTCTTGCCGTGGCCGCCGCGACTGTTGTTGCTGCTACTGCTACTACCAAGCTCTTCATCGTTGTCTTCCGTTGAAGCAAGATCCGAATTTAAAAGCAGATCCGGGTCATCATCCTCATCGAATCCAAAATCTGGATCCAGATTCACGCCAGCGATACTGAGTCCTTCAACTTGATCATCATTAAGTCCGTTGCCTGCTTCGTCATCTGACTGCCGTACTCGAACAACCACCCCACGTAGCCGCAGCGCCTGTACGGCACACGCCACGGCATGGATGGCAAAACTAGGAAGTACATGGGCAATAGCACATCTCATGGCTCAGACCGTAAAACGATTCTGGTCGGGCTTCCGTACATCGATGATGTTTTTTACACTTGACTTGGCAATGGGGAACGAACACCGCTGTGGGGGTACACAGTGCGGATGGCTGTCTGTAAAACTGGTTTAAAACTGAACTAAAACTGACTTCAAACTGAACCAAAACCGAACTAAAACCGCTGGAAGCGAATTGCAACATTGGAGGCCTTCTACCGGATTCGTCCAATCCATCGGTGCGATTTTCTCTCTGCAGCGCAGGTTCACCGCCAGTACTGCACGACGGACCTCGATGACTTCCTGATTACGTCGAGCGTACGATGCCTCCAGCTCGACAGTTGTACGACCCCGTTTTGACGTCTCCACCGGTGCCGTACCGGGTTCCCCCGATAATACGAGCCCTGCCTGCGCTGCCGTACCGCTATGCTGCCCCTCTGCTGCGCCCTTGCCTCCACCTCCACCACTGCGGCGGCTTCCCAGATCTTGACGATCGCTGCCGCCACCGCCGTTGTCGTACGTGTCTTCGTCCGTACTGACACTCGCGAGCCCCGACTCGAGGGGCGACCCGTGGGACGTGCTCGCGACGTCCGTTCGCCCGCCGCCGCCACGGTGGCGGCGGCTAATGCCGCCCGTCCCATCCGCAGCGGAGGACTTGGCGGCGGCTCCGAAGCGACGCAGGTGGCGCTCTTGTCGTACTCTGGCGTGCTCTACAGGGGCCCAGCCAGAGGCCAGGAAGGGTTTTAAGAGTTTTCTTTTCTTTCGGGTTATTAACATTTTCTTCGAGGTTTTGAAAATGCATGCGGCAGCAGCAGCAGTAGTAGCAGCCGCAGCATGATCAGTAATGCCGGCAACACCAGTGGGAATAACGGCCAACGACCAACGACCCCTTACCTGCCACGTCATCCAGGCCCCAGTCCTGCTCGTCCTCATCACGCAGCCATCCCACGCCGCTGCTGTTCAGCTCCCGAAGCAGATCTTCCGGATCTGGCGTACAGTACAATCGCTAAAAGTCATTGCTTGTACGGCAAGTCATGCTGCCGCTCGACGCGCAGTGAAGGGCAAGAGGGCCTAGGTCGTCCCATTTTTAGAATCATCCGCAAAAGAGAGCGTAACTGGGTGCGTGGCAATCGATAGACAGCTGTCGTACGTCAGAAAACCAGGGCTCGGGCAGGAAGGTGCTAGGCGGGACGACGGGCGGGAAGCGGCCAGGAAAGGAAAACAGGAGAGCCGAGAGGTGCGTTCCCAAGGGGAAGGGGGAAGGGGGAAGGCGGGAGGGGCAACTCAGGGGGGTGAAGCTGCCGTAGGGTGAAGGCAAAAGGGAAGGTGAAGTCGCCGACGCGAAGCATCCTTGGCAATGCAGTAGGGCGGATGCCGACGGATCTTGAAAGGAATCCGACAGGCGGTACGGCGCTCCACGCTCGGAAAAGGCTTGGAAACCGGCAGTACGGCACCAATCTTACCTGTAGCCTCAGGTTCGGGGCCTATTCTCCGCGAGCCGTTTGCCCCTGGGGACTTCCTGCGCGGCCTGACCGATGACGGCTTGTAACGCTTTGCGTGGCAAGTGCAGCGGTTGCCGAGCGACCTAGAAGCAGAAAGACCATCCACCGCTTGGCGGCTGAACTTGAGCGGATGTCGGCCCCACATGATGCCAAACATGTTGTAAGTCTATTGGATTATTGTTTGCCGCAAAAGTCGATGTCCCCTAAGCTGCATGGCCTGTCAGCTCTGTCTCGCCGTCTCGCCTAAGTCGTCATGCGGCGGGTATACCGGCCGCGTTGGGTATGGACGCGTATCGGGTTAGAGAAATCGAAATGATGAATTCGCCAAAATCACCACACGTACATATCCGCCTAAAGAAGGTGTGTCACTAAATCTACGAGTTGAATGCAAGCAGGAGAGGAATACCGGTTGGGTCGAAAGCGCCCCAAAAGGAAAACTTTGCATTCTTCTTCAGCTTCATCGTCGTGAACCTGCTTAGCCTTAGACCTCGGAATTTAGGTTCTGCCCAACGGCCAACCGCTACTTGTCTGGTTCCAAGTCTTTCAATCCGACGATATCGAAGTTAATTGTGTCATTACTTATAATCCACCAGTAACTCTGATAAGCTCACATGGTAAGTCAACTTCACTTTTACTTATTTTAGGCATGTTTGGACGCCAGCAGCGGCTACACGGCCGCGCTTCTTAGAACCATCTAAATTTTAGAAGCTGGAGAAACACAATAATTGGTATCACAATTCCTAGTGCGCTTGTATGTGCCACCCAAAAAGTGCCATTTCCCCTCCCCCCCCTCCCGGAGTGCCTATGCCCCGGAGTGGAAGTTGGCTAACGAACTACGGCGAGGCCAGGAACACCAATTGAGTTAATTATTGCTTTTCTTTATAGCTTAAATTTTGCACAAAGCGGTCATACTTTGGTAGATGGAAACTGCGACTGCCGGACAGAGGTCACACATTTACATATTGCCAAATGAACGTACTACAGAAACTGCATAGCTAAAGAAGAGTTATTGCTTTAACTAGTTTAGCAAAGAGCTTCACGCGCGGGCACCTCCGACTTCGACCTCAGGTTGGCCGATGATGATGACAGGACTTCTCGCTTTGTACCCATTCAAAAGCACCGAAACGCATAGGATTGGTGTGGAATCTAGCACATGCAAGACATTGCGTGGTCGACGTTTAGGGGGCGCATGATGCCCCGGCAGCGCTTTCTGGGCCTCCAGGAGCCCCAAAACGGATTGTCTAGGATCGATCCATTGCAGATAGATCGTAAGCGCTGGTCTGACGGTCATAGGGCGCATAGCAGCTGGATGGCTTTCAGACTGCCGGCCATGGGAACCCGGGAGGCGTGCTGTTGGTGCGGGGCAAACCAGGGCTGTCGGGTGACCGGCGGAGATGGATGGGTGCACCACCAATTGATATACACACAGGGATGTATTCTAATCGGGGCGCTCGGCGGTACTCCGCCTGGAGCAAGCAGGTTTAACTCCTGCCGTCCTGTTCCTTTCATCATCCTCCCACAAAGAGTCCCCCGCAATTCTTGTACATCACAGCGCACTCCTAGACCGGCTGGATTTGAGAAAGAGATCCGGAAGAGCTTGCGGCCCTCCCGCGGCTTACCCTCGGGCGAAGACGACAGAGGACTAGTCTCGCGCCCTGTTGGTAGGATACGGGGAAATAACAAAAAGTTTAGAAGGCGCCTGTTATCTACTGCGTTTGCATCCCAATCCGTGAAGGTTATCCACCTCTCTGTGCTTTCACTGACATAGTGACAGGGCGACGGTGGATGAAACCGGTACAGTAGCACTATACCACGTAAGACCAGTGTAAGAGTACGCAATTGCAGGAAAGAGCCGCTTTGTAGAGTGAAAGAAAGGCGAGCAGTCGCAGGATTACAGCCTGTTCGTTGATTTGCATAAGGCAAATGGCTAAGCTCACGGGCCTACACGTTTGCCATTGAGAGCCATGAGTGAATTATGATTACCGTGGACCCATAGGCCGACCCCCAAGGTTTCCCCCCCTGTAAGCCCCGCTTGAGGTCTTGGCACACCTATCCTGGCTCGTGATGTGCGCGGCGGCTGCCAGGGGAATCCCCCTCTACTGAACCACGCCTGAAGGCCCCGCCTGTTTTCTCTTCAGCCCTCAGACGACGGGCCTGTGCTCTGCAGTTCTACTCCTGCCACCCGCGGAATGGGGTGATGTCGCCCCACCGACAACCAGCCCCATGTAGGGACCCAAAGTTGCGCAAACCCAAAAAATCCGTTACAGCGTGTCTTGGGCCTTTCTCCGCCAGGAGGTCCCCAGCCTGGGTCCGCATGTCCTTTGTTTCATTGCAGCCGCCATGAGCCTACTCCTTGTTTCCAACCGCCACATCCCACATACATTGTTCCGCTGGCACCGGTGTTGTGTCCGTGTCAGCCAGCAGTGCCCATCGTCCTCATGCCTCCGCTTCAATCGGCATGCTCACCACCCTCCCACCGGATCCAATTAAGGTTTTAGTAAAGCCCGTCTGTCCAATCCGCTGTGGACGTGACACCTACGCCCCCGTCCGTGCCCACACCCCCACTCGGAGACATTGCCGACACTGGCAACATTGCTGATCCCGTCACCACTACACCTTGATCCTGAGATCCACTGCCGTAACCCGGGACCTGCTGTGCGTGGTGCACCCCTTCCAGGGTTTCGCCCACCAAACAAGAGCGCCCCACTCGTCACCCCGCCATGTAGCTGGTAGCTGCAGTCCATGCCTCCACCAGTCATGAACGGGTCACCGTGATGCCGTATACACCAGCGGCCGTGAATACGCTGCTGGCCCCACCATCCGCCTTGTATTCATCTCCGTATTCCACTGCCTGTCGATCACGTAGCTGTCCCAGGCCATGCATGTCACTGGTCGTGAAACCCCCATGGCCCCCTTAGTAGCTACCCGACTGGTCCCCGCCGTATCCCCTCCCGTACAAGCCCCACCCGGGGCCCGCACTGCTGCGCTGCGCCGCCAGGCTGGTCGTCGCTGCTGCCGCTGCCGCAGCGGTGACGGGCGCACCGTGATAGCCAGCGGCCACCGCCACCACCGCAGCCGCCACCGCATCGTCATAACCACCCGACTGGTCCCCGGGACTCTGTGGGAGGATGATGAAAGGAACAGGACGGCAGGAGTTGAACCTGCTTGCTCCAGGCGGAGTACCGCCGAGCGCCCCGATTAGAATACATCCCTGTGTGTATATCAATTGGTGGTGCACCCATCCATCTCCGCCGGTCACCCGACAGCCCTGGTTTGCCCCGCACCAACAGCACGCCTCCCGGGTTCCCATGGCCGGCAGTCTGAAAGCCATCCAGCTGCTATGCGCCCTATGACCGTCAGACCAGCGCTTACGATCTATCTGCAATGGATCGATCCTAGACAATCCGTTTTGGGGCTCCTGGAGGCCCAGAAAGCGCTGCCGGGGCATCATGCGCCCCCTAAACGTCGACCACGCAATGTCTTGCATGTGCTAGATTCCACACCAATCCTATGCGTTTCGGTGCTTTTGAATGGGTACAAAGCGAGAAGTCCTGTCATCATCATAGGCCAACCTGAGGTCGAAGTCGGAGGTGCCCGCGCGTGAAGCTCTTTGCTAAACTAGTTAAAGCAATAACTTTTCTTTAGCTATGCAGTTTCTGTAGTACGTTCATTTGGCAATATGTAAATGTGTGACCTCTGTCCGGCAGTCGCAGTTTCCATCTACCAAAGTATGACCGCTTTGTGCAAAATTTAAGCTACAAAAAAAGCAATAATTAACTCAATTGGTGTTCCTGGCCTCGCCGTAGTTCGTTAGCCAACTTCCACTCCGGGGCATAGGCACTCCGGGAGGGGGGGGAGGGGCCATTCCAAGCTCCGCATGGGCTCCCACCAGAACCCAGAACCAAGTTGTCATTGACAGTGTGCCCAATTATAACTGTCAGCTTCATTTCGTTTTGCAGCAGCTGTCAATTGGCTGGCCACCCGCGGGCTGGGCACCACTGCTGCTCCGGTTGCCGCTACCGCCTGACCGCCCCCTGTGTCGCGAACATCAGTACCTGCTGCTGGCGCTGCCAGCTACACCACGTTTGCCACCATATCACTCATTATTTCTTAACAACAACAAGGCACGACGACGACCCTGAGGTCGATCGTGGAAGCCTTAAAGGCAATTAGGATATAAACCGTCGCGATGCGTGGCGTCGTCGTACTTCATCATAAACCAGCACGCGCTTCCGACGACTGCTGACTGGAAGCACGCTGCCGGCGGCAGGTGCCGTACCGGCTACCGATTGCCGCACCGTGAATTGTGCAGCACCAAAACAGATCTCGCTGCCGCCGCAAGCATAGCAGGCTCCACAGGAAGCCCAGCGAGAACTGGTATCATATAGAGGGTGGGACACAAGGTCGGGGAGAGCAATTCTTTGGACTGCCCCGGTCGCACAATTCTTGTGCTTACCTAATTCGACACCCCGACAGGCTAATTCTGACTGTCGGAATGTCCCCGCCAGGCCAATTCGACACCCCGACAGGCTAATTCTGACTGTCGGAATGTCCCCGCCAGGCCAATTCGACACCCCGACAGGCTAATTCTGACTGTCGGAATGTCCCCGCCAGGCCAATTCGACACCTCGACAGGCTAATTCTGACTGTCGGAATGTCCCCGCCAGGCCAATTCGACACCCCGACACGCTAATTCTGACTGTCGGAATGTCCCCGCCAGGCCAATTCGACACCCCGACACGCTAATTCTGACTGTCGGAATGTCCCCGCCAGGCCAATTCGACACCCCGACAGGCTAATTCTGACTGTCGGAATGTCCCCGCCAGGCCAATTCGACACCCCGACAGGCTAATTCTGACTGTCGGAATGTCCCCGCCAGGCCAATTCGACACCTCGACAGGCTAATTCTGACTGTCGGAATGTCCCCGCCAGGCCAATTCGACACCCCGACACGCTAATTCTGACTGTCGGAATGTCCCCGCCAGGCCAATTCGACACCCCGACAGGCTAATTCTGACTGTCGGAATGTCCCCGCCAGGCCAATTCGTGTCCCTGTCAGGCCAATTCAAGGGCCTGTCGCGGCAATTAAACTTGTCCTGGGTGTAGACCCCGTGCCAATTTAAACCCGTGTACCAAGCTCTTTAGACCAATTGCAGGGTCTGCCCGGAAACTCTCAGGCAGGCATCCAGAATCGCGGGAGTTGAAGGAACTTTATGAAACTCTGTAAGGGCAGCACTTACCAAGTATCTCTCATGTGTACTGTGTTGGTTTCAAATCCGTACATGGGGCAGGAAGCGGCGGGAACCCCACACGCCTTGTTACAGTACTCCGTACTCATTCATTCATACAGTCAATTTTTTTTGTGTGGCCGACAGTACTCAGCGCAAAGAACCAAACGGTGTTTTCTTTTCAGCCATTTTGGATGCAGCCACCACAAGTGGACCGGCCATGTCCAGAATTAACGGGCAACTGAGATCCAATGGTTAACATGTGTGTGGTTGTTACAGTGAGTTAACAAGTCACGGCATGTGCACGCGCACGCGCACGCGCACGCCTACACCACTCACGCATGTTGACTCACTGCATCATGCACTGCATCATCATACCTCGTTGTTGTTGTTGTGATGTTTCGAGCAGCCGGACGAGTTCACTGCGTGGTGCATCCGCCTGAGCGTACCCCTGTAGCCTCTCTCTATCAGCCTGGAGAAGGGACGCCTGCCCCGCAAACTCCCTGTCCAGCGCCAGCAGATCTGCCCACTCGGCGATCAATGCGGATGCGACCGTCTTGAGCCGTTCAATGAGCTCAACGTGCCCTCCGCAAACTCCAGTCCCTCGGCAAAACGGAAGGGGATAATGACACCTGGGTCGGCCGCGACTCACCGTGTCACAGCAACTCGCAGTGCGGCAGCGTCGGCTGAACGCTTCAATTGGTGATTTCTGTTGAGGGCCTGACATGCGGCACACGGCCGTCCAGCTGAGGAGGAGAAACTGCAGACAACGGACCGGATGGAGTCAATTTCGCCGATGTAGGAAGCTGGAATAAAGTTAACCTGCGAGTCGACCAGGAATGGAGTTGGGCCGCTGTCGACCCGGCAGATTCTGTTGGATGCCGGTGGTGGGTGCGGGACCTGAGCGATCCACTGAGAAGTTGACTAGGGTGACTGGATGAGGGTGCCCCGAAATACTACCGGGGAAGGCAGGGTTTTGCAGGGTAGCTGCCACGGGTGAAGGTATACCCCCCTGTTTCACACATCATACAAGTATTGTGGGATAAACTGGACAAACTGCCGATGAAGTGAGGTAGGAAAACAGTGGGGCCTCGGTGGCTGACTTACTGGGTAATGCAGTCGTGGCCCTGAGTGCTTGCCTCCCGACATTGCCAGAGTACGGTAACCAGGCGTGCAAGTTTTCCTGCCCCACGTCCTGGGATCGAAATCAACACGCACATGAGCCACTTGTAAGCGGTCCCCTTGCAAAATTTTCTGTAAATTCCTTAAAAGTCATGCGATTCCGGATGCCAGCCTGAGCTAATTCTGCCAACTCGACAGCCAATTCGACACCCCGAACAGGCTAATTCAGGCCCAACACAGCCCAATTCCGGGGCTCCACAGCGCAATTCTAATACCTCCGGCGAGCCTGCCAGGACAATTCGAGACCCCGACGGACCAATTTTTTTGTCAGGAATAAAATCCAGGCTAATTCTGCGACAGAGCTCTTCCCCAATTCCAGCCCGGATCCTACCGTCCTTATCATACAATATGCAACCGGACATCCGTTGGCATCGGTGTCGGCGAATGGGACATGACACTGGCAGTAGCATGTAGTAGCGTGTAGTGTGTCTGTGTGTGTGAGTGTGTGTGTGTGTGTGTGTTACGTGATTGGAATGCCCAGCCTATAATGATATTCGTGCTGGAGAGGGATTCGATCATCAACAGAGCATGTTGAAGGCCATGAAATGGGAACTAGTACGTCTGGCGAGGATGTTGGAACGTATGTGGGCTCACCGAAACTCAGTTACCCCCTTTGGACGCTAGTTTGGGCTGATGTGCGGTGTTTCCTGTTCTCCGTGGCTTTTAGGCGTATAGATATTGCCCTTGGGCCTTCGGCTCGTATGGGTAGTTTTAAGGTATGGGGTGCGTGACCCCATACCTGTAGAACTACTACCTCAAACGAGCCGAAGGCCCAAGGACATGTAATAGCATGTAGTAGCATGTAGTAGCATGTAGTAGCATGTAGTAGCATGTAGTAGCATGTAATAGCATGTAGTAGCATGTAGTAGCATGTAGTAGCATGTAGTAGCATGTAGTAGCATGTAGTAGCATGTAGTAGCATGTAGTAGCATGTAGTAGCATGTAGTAGCATGTAGTAGCATAGAAGTGCCTGAGGCGTACGTTTAGTACTTCATCACACGCTAGACGGAGAGGAAGGGATGCCAGAGCCAGGCAAAGAGCCAGTAAAGGAGCCACAGTCAAACCTGGCACAGGAACATGGTGAGTTCCTAGGCGTTGGCCAAGGCGTCCAAAGCCTGCTGCTGCCACCCACATCGTCCACCTCCCGCCAGGGAGGGACGCATATGCGCATGCATGCACGCAGAATGAGGGACCCTGCCGGCACGAAGTTGGCAAAAAGCGCAGCAGCAAGACGGCGTCCCAAAAAACCCGCAGGTTGAAGCAGTACATGGCAGCTCCGTGGCGCTGCTGGTGCAGGAGAGTGTGTGGGGTTGGAAGACCACGCAAATAGTACGTCGCGTCATACGACAGTAGCATCGACAAAACGGTACGGTCAACGTGTACGGTGAAATGAACGTGACGCTAAAATGTCATGACAAGTACTCGCGCGAAATGCCACGGAAAGCTGATCCCTTCTTTTAGGGGTGAGGTCTCCGCCAAGCTCATGACGTGATGGCGTGCGAGGAGGTGTGCAAGCAGCTGCAAACGGAGGGAGGACGCTGCAAAGGGAGGTAGGACGCTGTTTGGTCCAGTGGTTGACTGTGGCCGGCGTTCTGTGGTTAGCTGTGGCACGCGCACTGAACGCTGCACGCTACACCTGGATCAAGTCTCATACGTACTTGGCAAGCTAACCAGGGCAGGCGGCGTCTCGAACATGTGCCTGCTTGCTTGCAGCTGCTGCGCTCAATCTTCGCCATTTCCGCCCGTTTCCGGGTTCGGTGGCCATTGGATTGAATTGGATGCAGACTTGCAGCAGGCTTGGCAACGCTTTAATGTCTTGCGTTTTAAGTAAGACCTGCCGATGCCATCGATGCGTGTCAACAACAACAAACAGACTCCCGCGCGCGGCAGCAGCATCCACAGTCGCTCATTGTCGCTCATCCAGGCTCATCAACAAGCGCGTATTCAGGTTCGCAACAGCTGTGACGCATGGTTTACAACCGGTTTGCAAGGGCTGCGCAGGCATATGTGCGGATAGATGGAGGCCCGGTGCTTGACTACTTGTCACTCGTTTGACTCGGTTTTTCGCCCTGCCTGAGGACAACTCCAAAGAATCAAACATGAAACAGGGTCAAACATTTATATGATATTATTAATAAAAAAAATGGTTAAGATGCTCTTCGGTGACGTTTGGATGCCCGGCTGCCCGGCTACTGGTTGCGCGGACACGGGAAACGGGTCAGTCGTTTTGATTATATCTAATTAATTGTAGAAATCGTATGTTTCAAAAATATGATGAAGCTCCTTCTTTGTATTCCGAATTAACATGCAGCGACAACAAGCGCTTGCTTGCGCCTGCTTGTTCCATACAAGCAAGCGAGAGAGCTTGCCTGTAATGCAGGCTGGATGAGTTAATGAGCGCAGTATACTAAACATTAGAAAAGACAAGGGTACTCAGCTCTTAAGTGCCGTCCCCTTCAGAGCGACACTCCTGAAATCAGCTTTATTCCCGCAGGCAACGCTCCGGTTGCTTTTTCACAAGCCACATAAAACGAATATGAAAGATAAGCACATGTTTAATCTGTTGCTGTATGCCTGGGCTCCAGTTTCAGGGAGCTGTCCTAAAGACTGGCTCCGGAAGAAGCTCCTCAGCATATGTAGCCGTGAAGTGATTGATTGATAAAGAAATACCTTACACTGGTCTGTGATATCTAGGGAAACTGAAAAGCCTCACGTTAATCCACAGTGCTGCTCTGCTTTCATGTAGGAAATCATCAACTTTCTGAATGCGTGGGCAGATGATTAGGATGCGTAAATGGACCGGACCGGACAGGCATTGTAACAAAGCAAAGGCGTAACCCGGGATGCTCAGTTGGGCCTTGCGTCGTTACATTGCCCCCCCTTTAGCAATGGACGTCCGCGGCCATTATATCGAGCATTGGAGCCATCCCACCTCACGCATTGTGCGCTGGTTTATCCATTACCCATGATATCGCTTTCTGCGATACCTGCTTGTTGTCAGAATCGAACCACCGACCCGAAGATTTCATCGGAAGTCGTGCGGCCCCGTCTCGATACCATTGTAACAAAGCAAAGGCGTAACCCGGGATGCTCAGTTGGGCCTTGCGTCGTTACAGGCATGGTGCCGACATGGCCGACCGATTCATCGATGAACAAGCAAGGTTGGTGCTTCAGGATGGAGCCAACCAAGGCCCGAACGTTTTTGCGATTAGCAGTATGCTGAGCAAACAAGAACAAAACATGTTCAGGAGAATGCACTTTTCCAGGTATTACTTGCATAAAGATGGCCTTCTCCACCTTTTGAGCTCTGAAAATTTGTGATAATCTCAGCAGTGTATGCTATCCGGTACTTGGTTTGCGATATCTGGATTGAGTGGGTCTGAGTGCGCGAGCGACGTGGATCTGCGTAAAACCCTAGTCCTTGCGCGTTGCGTATGTTTGCCCTCTCATTATTCTAGATATGTGAGTAATTTCTTTGTTTATGCTGACTGCAGGGCTGGGAGGGAAGATCCACCACCAGGCGCAAGGCGTGCCTCGATCTGATGTTTCTTTCGATAAAGTAGCCGAATATGTCGGATGGGTTGACGAAGCTGCTTGGAGCCGTCGCAGTTGCGGCTCGTGCAGCGAAAACTAGCAAGCACATCGTAAAACAAATTATTTTTCACAGTGTATAAAAAAAATTCTTTTAGATGCAAATGCCTTGATAACCGATAGAGTGCAGGTTTCGGCGACTCCCAGCAGTTGGCGCTGTTGTCTTGATGAGCATGTTTGGTCACGGGAGGGAGACACCGGCGGCTGAGATAGCTATAATAACATTTAACAAAGACGCTCGCTCATTTGCGCCATGATAATTACGTATACAGCTTTAAAACTCATTTTTCTCCGCCTGCTGCTGCTGCTGGGACGATTTACGGAGAGCTCTGCGCACGGAGCACGCCGCGGCCTGTAATCGGAGAGCGATCTATTATCATGGTAAGAAACATATGTCAATAAAGAAACAGCTTCCTGGATGCGGGATCCGCTGCTTGGCCCGGAGGATTAGGTTCCAGCATGCCGCAGCCGAGCGTTATCCTTAGGCCATCGAGAACCATTTCATGAATTCATTCATATTATTAATCTAATTATTGCTCATTATGGATGCCGTGCAAGGCTATGCAAGCGAGCTGATGTCCGACGACATGCTGCGGTGCCGGTGTCTTTCAGTCTGCTGTCGCGTTATGTGCGCGCACCTTACTGCCATTTCGCACACATATATCGGCCGAGTAGATGGCCTCCGAAAAGCTGTCGGATGGTTAAGTTCACTCATGTTCCTGCGACGCGCACATCCTTTTGTTAGTATTGACAGTATCGGGGTGACCAACTTGCATGTATACCTCTTCACTCCACGCGCGCGCGATGCTGCATGACCTGATTGCTGGTTCTGTTCGCAGGCTTTTGCTATGGGAGGGGGTCACCGACCCGCTGAAGAGGAGCAGCAGCTTCACCAGCTGCTGCTCGCACACCCGCAGGAGGAGGGCCAGCCGCTGCCGCAGCCGCAGCCGCAGCCACAGGGGGAGGTGGAGGAGGAGGAGCCGCCGCCGTGGGAGGACGATCCACAGCCATGGGAGGAGGATCACCATCATCAGCCGTGGGAGGATCGTCAGCATCAACGGTGGGAGGAGGATCTTCTTGATCAGGAATGGGAGGAGGATCATCACCAGCACAACCACCGCCGCCGCAACCATCAGCGTCTTCATCACCGACGTGGCAACGGCAGGCCGCTGGGCCCAAACGATAACCGCGATGGCGGTAACGACGTTGACGGCGACAACAATGACGGCGACGGAGCCGTCCACGACGACGAAGCCGTCGACAGCAACATAGCCATCAACGATGACGGAGCTATCGACCGCGATGGAGCCATTGAAGACAATGGAGCCTTCGACAGCGACGGAGCTATCGACAACGACGGAGCTATTGACAACGACGGAGCCATCAACGATGACGGAGCTATCAACAGCGACGGAGCCGTTGACGAGGCCAGTGACGCCGGTGATCCCCTTGACGACGTTGACGATGGTGATAATGGCGGGGACGATAGCGATGATGACGACGATGCTGGCAGCGATGTGCTTGATGGCATGGATACAAACAGCAGTGATAGCAGCTTCGATAGCGACGACGACATTTGGCACCCCGACAACTAGGCTGCTATCCAAATCACCTCGGGAATACTAAAAATGCACATGAGCAGATTTCTTCATTTGTTCAACAATCGGTCCAGATATGTAGGTCGATAGTGACCCACCTTCTTTCGTGTCCCGCTGCCAACCCTCCAGCTTGCCACTCTATGTACGACGTGCGTCAGGTTGCTGGAGGCAGGTTGTTGTTGATGCTGATGTTGTTACAGGGTGGTTAAGCTACACCAGTGGCCTCCTTCCCGAGGCAGTTCCCTGCTCTCCCCTGCTAGAGGGGCACCCGCCCACCCGCCCCCAGGTTGTGTCTGTCATGGATTGGCTGGGTCGTGTGTTCGTTCGTTCGTTCGTTCGTTAGTTTGTTCGCTTCCTTGTAGGGCAGTGTCAGCATGCAGGGTGATACGTATATACATCACTTTTTCATGCACGGGACCCTGCTGGACATACATACATATGGAATTTGTGAGTTTTGCTCCCGCGGTGGATCCAAGGTGTGAGATGTGCGTCGTGTTCTTCTAGAGGTCCCAGCTTATTCTGCATGTCGTGAGTGCTTGGAGGTAATCCAAGCCACGATTCTGATAAGAAGACGATTATGATGGGCAGCGAGAAATCAAACCTTGCCTACCTGGCACACAGCAATTGGCTTATTACACGCTCGTCTCTTCAAAGGCGGTCGAACTTTGATCTGTGTCATTGTTGTCCCCCTTGTGTCTATTGCTAGGATGTTAGGACTTTTGCGTTGTGCTATGTTCCTAACCTGGCTTGTGTGGCTCTCATGAGGCTCTTGGGCCTCTGCTAGCTCGCACGGGCGCTCGTTACACCTCTCTGGGTAACGCAGCCGAGGTGTCGTTATTGTTGTGTGTGTGTGTGTGTGTGTGTGTGTTACATGGTCGTGGGGTTGTGTACCCCGTGCCTGCAAACCGCCCAATACGAGCCGAAGGCTCAAGGCTGCCAGATCGCCTGTAAGCACCGTCCGACCTCGCACTTCATACAAAGCAAGTGATAAAGGAGACGAACGACCAAAGGGAACCATAGATTTGCGGTGGGAGCACGTACATATGTTCCAGCATCCTACACAAACCCTCTCAGTGTGCGGGGTCGGTCGGCAGCTGCGGGGAGGCTTCCGGTTGTAGGGACAGCCATCATGCTGGGCACCTTTCGATCAGCACTTACAGCCATGCCACACCACCCAATTCGACTCAGCTGGCCTGGCCACCCGTGCCCCATATGTGTTGCACCTAAGCCAGTCACCACAATGTCACGGTCATCGTGTGTGAGAGCGGCGGCTTCTGGCTCAGTGGATACTGGCCGCATGGCTACGAGGCTAGTAGAACGCCACCTTCATAAGTTTCCCCCTTCACTAGTCGTCAAAGATTCGAGTCAGCTCATGCAAAAAACATAATAAGCATCCTTTTGAAACACGTTATCTATGGCTACTAGCTATGGGCGGTGCCTCAAAGATTTGCTGTACTTTAGAGAGCTGTGAATGGGCAGCTAGGGTGTCTAGCTGCCCGCGGCCTAAAGGATGCAGCTGCACAGCAGCTGCGGCTTGGAAAAGCGCTAATCCAGCCACCAGACGGCCTTCCGACAGTCTGAATGCCACATTACAAATGATGTTGACAATATGGCATGAGGTTTTTGGCGTTTATTTTTTTCACTTTTCACGACTTTAAGTAAAAACATAAGTTTCCCGAGCAAAGCGCTAACAGAACGTGAGCTGTCGGGACATGATGCACTGCAAACAGTCGCACAGTCACGCGAGAATTTAAACGCGGTGCTGAGAGGCAATTATGGCCGCGGGATCCTTTCTTGTTCAAATTATCTAGCTGCCGAATATCCTCCTCACGACATCGAGACACCCACACCGACCGCAGCGCCCCACGTGCACGAATCCACGCAAGCCATGGAGAGTGACACCCACCCACCCACCCACCCACCCACATACATACGACGATTTGGTTAATTCATCCTGCTAAATTAGTCACGTAGCTAGGGTGTCAACAAGCTTCCTCGCTCATTACTAATCATGCTGCAGTGGGTCGCTTGCTAGCTATAGCTAGGCAGGTACGACTCGATATACATCATCAAATCTGCCACCACGGTCAACACGCAAACAGCAGGCCCGCCTGCAGCGGCTGCAGGAGGGCTGCGTGCGTGCCCTCTTCCTAGCTTCAAGCATCAGGTAGCCAGACACCTGCCCAGACACAGGACTCTCCCATCCAGCAGTACATGCTGCACCTATGACACCTTTTATGTACAATACTCCTAAACGAAACAACTCATCCATCAGGGCAAATGCGTCCGCGTGCGCGTCTCAACAAATGCGTCCGCGTGCGCGTCTCAACAAATGCGCGTCTCAACAAATGCGTCCGCGTGCGCGTATCAACAAATGCGTCCGCGTGCGCGTATCAACAAATGCGTGCGCGTGCGCGTCTCAACAAATGCGTGCACGTGCGCCTGTGTGAGCTTTGCAGCAAAGGTGTGTCATGCTGCGGTAAAAATGGAAGGGCCGTAAAGCAATGACCGCATACATCACACCACACAAACCCACGCCGACAGATTGACGGAGGAGCGCACGTTGGACGTTATGACGCGTTCGTCACCCAAGCGCGGCCCCAGCACGACCACTGCTCGAATTATTCCATCAACCTCTTCCCCTGGCGGACAACAACTCACCCAGCATGCAATATACAGCTGTCATTCCCTCCAAGCCATCTACTGGAAAACCCCCAAGCCATCTGTGTGCACCAGCAGCATGCCACCCCATCCAGCTATCGCTATGATGTATTCTGTTGGCAGCGGCTGCATACCCCACACATCATATAAACGTATTATACATGCCCCAATCAGGACGGCGCCACTACTGGCAATCGGCTTCGACAATTGAATCCGCAGCCCATACCCACAAGCATGCCCTTTCCTTCCCAGCCGCCACACCTTACCGTACCACGGCTAGACGGGCGGTAGGGTTTTCCCCCTCTTCCCGTCAGCCAGGCCAGGCTAAGGCGCCCTAGCTCAACACGCCGCTCTTCTCCTCACCCGCCCGTTAGAAGTTGAAGAAGTCGTCGTCATCATCAGAGTCGTCGTCATCATCAAAGTCGGACCCCGCGCTCTCCTCTTCGTCATCAGAGTCATCAGACTCATCAGACTCATCAGACTCATCAGACTCATCAGAGTCATCGCCCATATAATCCTTGTAGAGGTCAAGCCAGTAGTCGACGTCCTTATCGTCCACGGCGTTGCCGTCGCCATAACCGTCGTCGCCATGGCTGGCGCCGCCGCCGTCGCCGCCGCCCGGTCCCTCAACCGCGTCGCGCCACTGCCGAGCCCTCCAGTTCGTGAACCAGTCCTTCATCTGCTCGGAACAGAGGAGGTAATAAAAGGCGGGGAAAATAAGAGGGCTATTACATGACAAGTGCTTTTACATGCGGAGGTTCGCAAGGGGGGATATAATGGCAGGCAGCAAAAAATGACATGCGTGGACAGACATACAGGCGTGGATCATCAGCTACCATCGATCATCAAATATGCTGGACGGTGCCGACGGATGGATGTTTGCTAGCTGGTCATCACCCAGCTAGCCCAGCTGGTCGTCACCCAGCTAACCCAGCTGGTCGTCACCCAGCTAGCAACTTGCCTTCTTCCTGCTCATCCTGGAGTACTTCAGCAAGGACCTCCGGATGGTCCTCGTCAAGCGAGGCTTCGTGATGTTCGACATGGCCCAAACGTACCTTGCACAGCGCCTGGGAAATGGCAAGCACGCGCACCGTGCATGAGTTATATATGTGTGTGTATGTGTGTGCTAATGAGATTGGGGGTGCGTGACCCCATACCTGTAAAACTACTCCCCATACGAGCCGAAGGCCCAAGGGTGCTCGCACCGTGCATGAGTTATATATAGTAGTCGAAAGGAAGGAAGGATTATCCCAACCGGCTCATCCGCAGGTCTGGCTCATCACTGGTAGCTTCAGCAGCCGAGGAGAACACCGCGGCCGTCCTTCCCCCCTTCCATTCCTCCTCCGACACTGTAGCAGCTGCCGTACAGAGAGGCTCTTTGTTTTTCAGCTGCCGGACAGCAGCTACTACATACATAGACATACATACATGCATACACACTTTTTGAATCCAAGCAAACATTTTGGCTGGAGGTTTCAGTCTTGAAAAACGTAAAAAGAGTAAACCTACCGGAAGTGCTTGTGAAGCCTGGCAAGCAAGATATCTGCGACATCGATGGGAGTCCGCTGTTGTGTGGCCGATGGCGGCGTCGCAGTAGATGCACCATGGCTGCTGCTGTTATTGTTGTCGTCATCGCCGCTGCAGCTGGAAATCTCGAGGTACTCCAGGAAGAGCATCAACAGCGACGACCTGGCATTGCCCACGTCATACAGCATCTGAAGAGTGAACGGCGAGAAGGCCTCGATGGAGCCTCCTGAAATAGCTATTGGCGGTAGGGGGCGGGGTCGGCCGGGTGCAAGGTAAGGTCTTCAGTACAGTAGTTCCCGGAGAGTACAGTACTTCCCGGAGAGAGTAGTTCCCGGAGAGAGGCATGCTGCTGTATGTATATATGTACGTACGCCCATAGCAGCAACAAGATTGATCAAGCATGCATTCATCTCAAGCAAGGACACATACATGAAATGTTAATATTAGGATGCTGGAACGTATATGGCCCCACCGCAACTCTATCCTTCCCTTTGGTCGTTAGTATCCTTTATCACTTGCTTTGTCTGAAGTGCGAGGTAGGGTGGTGCTTATAGGCGATCTGGCAGCCCTTGAGCCCTCGGCTCGTATTAGGGCGGTTTGCAGCTACGGGAAACGCACCCACGACCATGTAACACACACACACACATACACACACACATACACACACACACACACTCAACAATATTACCTATCGCCTTGTTTTGAAACCTTCTGCCGTACATACATAGATGCGTATCCCCGGATAGTTTTTGTTTTCACAGAGGGCACAAATTGACTGTGTCGCCGATTTCCAACCGCCAAAAGACGCACCACTCAAGGCTTCCTCGATCCGCGCTTTGCCGAAGCATGCAGCCTGCAGCATATCCCGTATCTGCATAGCACGGAGTGTAGGTTGACACGTCTTAGTAGGGGAGCTACGTGCCAAACATGTCGTACGTGTACGGCAGCTACTTCATTTTGTGGAAATTCCAGCTAGCCAGGGCAAACAAGTTACAAACACTGCAGTAATGTGAGAATGGAAGCGAGGCGGGGATAATGTCAATGGGAAACGTTACACACACACGGACTACTGTGCCAGCAGACGAGAGCTTGGAAAGGCAAATGCAGAAGGCATGTCGTAAAATGTGTTACACTTGAGCCTTGTTACGCCCTTCAGGACGTAAAAAAGGTTGCAGTACAAAAGGATGCTTGACCCTCCGAAACCACACGATAATATAGTTTGCAGCTTTGCAGCCCCGTCAGTCGTCACCTACTAGGTCATCTGACTTCTCCATAAAGTGCGAGATGGCCGGGGTATACTTCGCCATCTGCAGCTCCTGCGATGGAGATGGAGGTGGCGGGGGAGGTAGGGGAAGATCTGCGTGCACCCTTCCGGCCACTGGCGGAGTTAGTAGCTCCGCAGCGGCCGCAGCGGCTATGGCAGTGGCTGCGCTCATGGCAGCTGCTCCTTCAGGGCAGCTGCTTTTTGTTGGAATTTCGTCGTCGTCGTCGTCGTCGTCGTCGTCGGACAATTCCAGTCCCAGCATTTGGAGGTCTTGTAGGATGCTGTCCGTGCAGGAAACTGCGATGGCTTCGGGCACCCTTGGCGCAGATGACACGCCATTGGCAGCGATGGCGGTGGCGGTGGGGTGCCGGCCGATTCGCCTGGCCTTCCAAGCGGGATCGCATTCGGTGGCGACCTGCAAAGGAGCGCAGTCAGTCAGGGGTAACAGTAGTTGTAAGGAAAGGGTTTCCAAAAAGGACAGTACGACAAATGCCCTAGCACGACAGTTGCTTTGCCTCAACCGAATCAACCACCTTGCCTGGGGAACCAAGGATATAGCTGGCGAATCGCACAACCCCGGCTGCCGTACGGCATTCCTACACTGCCTTATCAAAAAGTAAGGTTGTTGTTGTTGTTGTTGGGGTTAAGAGTGGTACAGCTTCACCAGTGGCCTCCTTCCAGAGGCAATTCCCTGCTCTCCCCTGCTAGAGGGGCACCCTAATCCGTTCACCCCATCCAACTTCAGAATCTACTCTTTGGGTTCGGCGACTCACCACCAGCACCCAACCAAATCTAGCGGATCAACGGCGCCACAACTTAGTTCCTGGTCAGCTCGCGAGCTGCTGTTATCACGTCCTACACCGTCCATAAGATGGGGGGCCACCTCCCATTTCAACACCCCTGTTATGTTTCTTTCTTTGCTTGTTTGCCCTTTCTTTTCGCAAATCCTCCACATACCTGAGGATTGGACAGGACTGCACCGCTGGCGCATCCATAGCTCAGGTCGTCACTCAGCGCGCTATCCCCATGATGCTCGCCCATCCCCAAATCTGCCCTTGCCGCCGCCATCATGGCCATCCAGCTCCGCTTGCATTGCTTGCCGATATCGTAAGAACCTTTGCAAGGCAGCATCGCTAATCCGTTCCCCGTATTTGCGCTCGTGCACACGTCCCTGCCGGTCTCAGACCGCAAAAAGCTTGTGCGCGGCCTCTTCATTCGTTCTTGGTCACGCACAAGAATCACGGCCTCTCCGGCCGTCTGCCCGTCGGACTCTCCGCGCGAATGGCTGACGGCGCTATCCGCGCCAAGTTGTCCGTACAGCTGGTCGGCGAGCTCCGCGAGAAACGCATCCTGCTGAAGCCCACTTGTACGGTTCTCGTACGGCTGGGGCCCGATATTGTTCATAATGCATCCTCCGTACTGTGAGCTGGCGGATCCGTCGCGAACTGTTTCCAGTCGGATCCAGCCTGTCTGTCGTCCAAATTGTTCGTACGATTGGCCGGCGGTGTTGTCCGCATCATGTTGTTCGCACTCCTGGCCAGAGAGGCCCCGTGCAGCAGCAACTTCCTGAACATTCATGCTCGCTTCGTACTGTCCGTACTGTTCGGGCCTGGCACTACTCGCGCTGAACTCCTCGTGCTGCGGGTCAGCGGGTCCAGTGCAAGCCGCTTCCGGCGGGATCTCGCCCACCTGTCCTTCACATTGTCCATACTGACGATCGACGGCATGATCCAAATCCAACTGTCCGTACCGATGGCTCGGAATCACCGGCACAGCTGCTTGTAGCTGCTGAAGATCATGTGGATACCCGTCGTACTGTCTTCTGTACTGATGGGGTCCTGTGCTCCGCGGACTGTATTCTCCGTACTGTGGGCCAGCGGATGCGGTGCAAACCTCCCCCTGTCGTTCGTATTGTCCGTACTGACGACCGACATTATTGTCAACAACATTTTGTCCGTAATGCTCGCCCAAGACCCCCGGGGCAGCTGCTTCCTGCTGACATTCGTACGTGTACCCTTCGTACTGTCCGTACTGTTCGGGCCTGGCATTACTCGCGCTGAACTCCTCATGCTGGGGATCAGCGAGTCCGGTGCAAACCGCGACCGGCGGGATCTCGCCCACCTGCCCTTCAATTTGATGGCTCGGAATCACCGGCACAGCTGCTTGCAGCTGCTGGAGATCACGTGAATACCTGTCGTACTGTCTTCCGTACTGCTGGTCTTCAGCGGTGCTTTCCGTATTGTATGCTCCGTGCTGCTGGCCTGCTGTGCATGTGTAAGCCCCGTTTATCTGCGAATCGGCAGCACACCAATCGTACGTTCTGTACTCCAGCGGCTCGCCATATAGCTGCTGATGGAGGTGAACTTGGGGCTGCTGTTGATGTTGCTGAAGCTGTTGCTGATGCTGAAACTGCTGCTGTTGCTGAAGCTGATGCTGATGCTGCTGTTGCTGTTGCTGTTGCTGTTGCTGTTGCTGTTGCTGTTGCTGTTGCTGTTGCTGTTGCTGTTGCTGTTGCTGTTGCTGTTGCTGAAGCTGCTGCTGCTGTTGCTGCTGCTGCTGCTGCTGCTGCTGGTAGTGATGATGCTGCTGGTAGTGATGATGCTGATAATGCCGGAGCTGCTCCTGATGGTGGTGGCTATGGCTATGCTGATCCTCCGCGTGATCGTGATAATGGTGCTGATGCTGATGCTGTTGCTGATGCTGTTGCTGATGATGGTAATCACTGCCATGTTGATGGGACGGTGCCATGGAAGCCGGTGGACACGGTCCCTCTTCCTCGAGCCAAAGAAGAGTCTGGGGTGGCGACGGCGCATTGGGGTCGTCGCCGTCATTATTGCTGTAGCCAGCAGCCCAGGACGAATGCTTCGGCCCTTGGTACGGCAAGCTGCTGTAGCAGTGCGCTGCGGCCGCGGCGTCAGGGCATAGCAGGCGATACGGCGGCTGCAGAGGTTGACGGTGGGTGACGGTACGGTCTGTAGGCGTGCTACTGCCGTAGTCCCGGGAGGTGCATATGGAGCCGCTCGTTGTGGGACCTGGCGTGCCGTACATAGCATTGCTGCTGAAGCTGGACGAAAAGTCCAGTGACGTACAAGCTGTGGATGTGGTGTGGTCCGCAGTAGTGGCGGCGATGGCAGCTGTGTGCGCTCTGACGCAACCACCTGGATTCACCTGCAGCTGTAAAATAACGGCAAAACGGGGATGATAAGTTGTTGCGGACGCTACGGCGTGGGAACCTGAACGTCTGGCGAAGATGCTGGAACGTATATGGTCCCACCGCAACTCAATCGTTCCCTTTGGTCGTTAGTCTCCGTTATCACTTGCTTTGTCTGGAATGCGAGGTAAGATGGCGCTTATAAGCGATCTGGCAGCCCTTGAGCCCTTGGCTCGTATTGGGCGGTTGGCAGGTATAGGGTGCACAACCCACGACCATGTAACACACACATACACACGCACACATATACACACACGCACACCCACACGTTGCGCAAGCTCGTTTGCGTACGTTGTAGGCTATATCATAAAGAGCCAGACATGCATATGGAGATTTCAGCAAGGCTGGCATGCGCACATGCAAGAGCTATGATAACAAAGGTCACTTGCTTCTAAACACATTAGTACTTGTAACAACTACAACAACAACATCAACTACGACATTAACAATCCAACGATTCCGTCGGCCCCCGGCATCTATTGCCAGCAGCAAACCCGGATGGGATGCGGACTCGAGCTGACCCAGACAGCCGCACTGCGCATTGCTGCGCCAGCTAGCCCACGTTCGCTCTCACTCACGCACGTACCATAGCCCCTGGAGACTTCGTAGGAGCAGCAGGCAGCTGGCGGCCAAGGTCAGGATACCGGTCGTTGTTATCACGGCCGTCATTGCTCCGGCCAATAACAGCGCGCGTCTCGAGGAGGTGATCCACTGCGGGGTAGCAGGCGCCACCACTATCATCCATGCGACCGGTGATAGAATAACGCTCTTGCTGACCATCGGCATTATTATTGTGGCCATCAACCCTCGGTTGGAGCCCGTAGTTTAAATTAGAGTAACAGCCATGATGAATATTGACGTTGTAGTAATTATCATGAACGGTGATAAGAGGACCGGGCTTCATCAGCGAAGCGCCTGTAGGAAAAAAAGAGACAGGACAAACCGAATGTCGATACACTTTTAAAGCAACAGGTTTGCCGCATAAAATAGCATATTATGTGACAGGAGTTATATTACCATCGGTAACAGCCATGCTAGACGCATATTAATGGACGACACTTGCACGCGAGCGACGTCCCAACGAGTCGGAGCGAGTAATCATTAGCGGCGACGGAAGAGCCTCTCCATCAAATCTGGAGGCAAGCCTGCTGTTCCATGGTGAACAAGGCGTGTATAACGATCAATATCAGCTGATATTGGTATATATCATCTCTCTTTGTGTTGGAGTTCCTAAAGCTTCAGCTCTGATGCAAAAGACGGAGTTTCATCATGAAGGCGCAGCTGGTTACATTAATGTTCCCGAGAAATCAAAGCAAGCAAGGAGCAATTGGGTGGAAAAATGCTGCATGCCTCGGCGGGATCGGGCCATGCGACTCACACATTAATTTGGCGCCTTGCAAGCGTCCTTCATCCATGCTCATGCCGCGCCAGCGGCGGCCTTGTAACCACGCTCCTCGCTGATCAGCTGAACAATTAAGACTTATCTCGCTACTTCTATCTGCAAGTACTTCATCTGAGGAGAGAAGGAGCGGGACTGCTGAACGCACAAAGCCGAATAGGGAGGAGCGTGCAAGCTAACGATTATCTCCCCTATTTTCAAGAAACTTTACATGCGCGCTAGCTAAACGTACAGCTAAGGTATGTGCAAATTAAAGAGCGAGCAAGCTTATTACTAGTAAAAAGACGGCATCGTGCGCAAGGCGTTTAAATGGATCATTCTTGGCCATCAGATTCCATATAGGATGATGACGAGTTACAAAGTGACCAGACGCGACATCTCTGAACTGCCGTCGGTTGCCCAATATTGCGTGCCGCCGGCGGTTGCTTATCGCGCTTGCCGCAGCTCATAAGGGCGTTTGGTCCCTTGCAGCTCACAAGTATATCCACCGAAGACGCGATATCTGTGGGCCTGTAGTCTTTTGGCTGCTGCTCATCAGGGATGTCAGGTCAAGTCACAACCGTGCACATACAACTGCCGCCAACTGCCGGTCTAATCCGCAGATCCCGCACGTGACATGCCTTCCGTGTAAGAGGTATTCCCCGTTGCGGTAATCCTTAGCGGAGAGCAGCGGGCACGACGACTTCCGGTCCGAACGCTCTGCTGCTCTGATGATCCGCAGTTCACAGCAGCCGGCGACACGACTTCTGAGGCAAACCAACAGACGCGCGCCCATTATTAGGCAATGAAACATTATTTTATATTTACATGCTGATGAGCGTCACAAAACGGCAAAATAATGTCGAGGACGTCGTCGGACGCCTTTTGTCCTTTCGTCCTATATGCAAGGTGAATTTTTGTCAACGCAAGTCTCAAAGAGCGCATATCGCGCTTGTTAAAATAATTAATACCAGATGCTTATTAATTATTTCTGCTAACAATACGCATCTGCGGGCTGCTACCTGCAGGGGGCCGCGGTCTGTTGAATGCCTGGCCAGCCCAGGCCTGCTTAGTATAACTTTTGAAGCATTCAGAAACTTAAATCTGATTTTATTCTTCTAATTTTTGCATCGCTGACAGCACTTTTACTCGGATTATTTTCTGCTAAGGGTGATTCTGCTGCCAGGCAGGATCGCGTCTCGATCGCATTTCGGCCCTCCTTTACTTAGCTCTGCAATACGCCTATTTCATTAACTATAATCGCCGTCATGATGCGCTTATGGTTACTGTCCGGCGCCACAGTCATCTTAATTATCGAACTTCAGCGCCACAGGCCCTTCAAAAATCTGCGTGCCTTTCTAGGGCTTCGTTGTCTGGAAGCATGAGATGGTGTGTACTGGTGGGAAGAACGGGATAGCTGCCACCTAAATATCCACTGCGCTGTGCCGCTCCTTATGCTGTGGTCGGCTGCTGCTTGCCTACTACCTACCTTGCTTGCTGGCTGGCTGGCTGGCTACCAATGGGCTTGCTAGCCTACCTACCCCTACCGCCTTACCGGCTTGCTGGGTTAGATGCCGGCCGGATGGCTGGGTGGAAGCCCAGCAGGATAGCTTGGGGACTTTATTGAAACAATACAGAAGATGTTGAAATCGCAGCTGAGTTTACAGGAAAGATTTTGGAAGATACGCAATAATGATAGGGCATGGATGTTACAGGAGCTTGAAAGACGCCGCTGACGCGAGCAGCGGTACGGCGTCTTCAGTCCACCGCGCCTCGGGGCACTGAGCGTTGAAGGTGTACAGCAGGTCATTCCTGTCGTACAAGCACAGAGGGGCATGTGAGGGGGCACCCGATGGCCTGAGGGTAGAGGAGGTAATTGGCACTTTGACGAGGTGGATATGTGTGTATGTGAATAACCTCCTGGATAGGTAAACCACAGGCACCCGGACAAGATTTTCCACTTTCACAACGTTCCTTTTCGAAAACGCCGCCGTCCCCACACCTGGACGTGTACACGGAAACGTTGTGGCGGAAGAAGCGCGGCCCGCGAACCGTGTATTCTAGCGTGTAGTACGACAGCTGTTCTTGCTGCTGCTGGTCCCGTTGTGTATACTGAGCGGAAGGCGAGGTAGGTACGGCAGCTGTGATGATGCGCGCCGTCGCATCCAGCAGCGTGGCCTGAAGGCCGCTGCCCTCAGGAGCCAGGGTGGCCAGGAAGCGCTCCCCCGCGACCCGCGGGTCACCTAGCGATCCGAGTGTGAAGCCGGGCGCGATTGGAGCCACGATTACGGACACGTTCTCTTCCCCTCTGTCGGATATTAAGGAGGGGATTAAGGGAGAGACCACGGAATTTGTGCGGAGCTTGTAAAAGCTTGTGAATTATGGAGGATACCACACAGGGATGGAGGGAGGAGGGTGCATGAAAGGAACGGGATCACTTCCTCCAAGCAACTAATTGTGCTGTTTGGGAGCTCTTCCACCAGTAGTACGGATGTGTTGGGAGTGAGAACACAGCGCAACATTGTGAACTCAACCCCCCCCCGCCCTCCGCATGCAACTACGAATGGCTCCCAAGGTAACTTCACCGCTGGGGGGTGACGTACGTACGTCGTGCCTGGCGGCCCGAATGCCACCACTGGCTCCGCCACCGCCGGCCGTTGCTGCCGGCCGCCACTGCCGCCGCCAAACCCGGCAGACCTCCCTGGTGCGGACGTTACCGTTGCTGGATCTAGGGATGAGGATGGGGATGGGGACGGTGTCGACAACGGTGGGAAGTTGGTGTCGTCGTACACCTCGTCTGTAACTCCCCGGTAACCGGCGGAAGGTGGAGGGCCGCCTCGAGCCGCCTCTGCCCTCTTGGCTGCACGGTACGCCAACGTCTGGTCGCCCAACCAACTGGCGGGGTACGTGAACTCTTTTGAGCCCACCAGCCAGGCAGGCAGGCAGGCAGGCAGGCAGGCAGGCAGGCAGGCAGGTAATTATTAAGGGGTCGTTATTAAGGGCAGGCAGTTTGATAATGAAGCAGTGTATGAAGCAGTGGTACGGTTAACCGGCCTGCCCGCCCGCCAGCCCGCCAGCAGGCAGACAGTCATGAGGGCAGCTCAGCCTGCCTGGCTTGCGCACTGCCCGGGGCCCCGCCCCTAGCAGGCAGGCAGGCAGGCAGGCAGGCAGGCAGGCAGGCAGGCAGGCAGGCAGGCAGGCAGGCAGGCAGGCAGGCAGGCAGGCAGGCAGGCAGGCAGGCAGGCAGGCAGGCAGGCAGGCAGGCAGGCAGGCAGGCAGGCAGGCAGGCAGGCAGGCAGGCAGGCAGGCAGGCAGGCAGGCAGGCAGGCAGGCAGGCAGGCAGGCAGGCAGGCAGGCAGGCAGGCAGGCAGGCAGGCAGGCAGGCAGGCAGGCAGGCAGGCAGGCAGGCAGGCAGGCAGGCAGGCAGGCAGGCAGGCAGGCAGGCAGGCAGGCAGGCAGGCAGGCAGGCAGGCAGCGCCCCAAAGCTCTCCGATCCTGGGCGCGGCAATTTTGGACATTCGGCAGGCAACGCTGAGGAACACAAGCATTGCCTCGGGAAGGAGGCCACTGGTGAAGCTGTACCACCCTGTAACAACAACAACAACAACAACAACAAGCACGCGCGCACAGTTCAGGAATCTCACGCAACTCGTTTCCTTCCCCCCGGTGTCAAAAAAACGCTACGTTGTCAACTTTACTTAACGGACACAAGACCCCCAAAAAAGAAAACAACCCTCTCACCAAGAGCCTCTCACTCCCAGAAAACAGACCCTAACAGGTCCAAACCCACCAAACTTACAAAAAACGCACGTCACACGTTTAAATCGCACACGAACGGCCGTAGCTTCAGATGCAACTGCGGTCACTGCTGTTGGCTGAGATGCTAGCCGATTCCAGCAGCGCACGCAAAACCCTAGGGAGGTCGGGCCCCCCCCTTCCCATGCACCAAGCCAAGACGAATGATGCCAGGGGAGTCTGCGCAAGGCACCGAACCTATTGAGTCTCGTGCGCCAAGAAGAGGGATGCCCAGGCAGTGAACGAAGTACACCGATCGGACAAGGAAATTAAAACTTCCTGTTTGACCTCACCAAGCTGGGACTGGGGAGGAAGGAAGGAAGGTGGGAGCTCTGGGGTTTGGCACACTCGGTACGCCCAGGGTACCGGGTTACACTTCCGCCCTCAAACCAATCAAACCAGTCAAGCCTCAGCACCCATGGGACCCCCTCATCTCCGTCCAAAAAGGGCGGTCATTGCCGCCTCATCACTTCACACGCGCATCACTTACCGAAGCCGTACGTGTAGTCGACGCAGCGCTTGGCCCCGCGCACTGGCACCAGCACATCGGCCCGCAGCCGCCCCGCCAGTGAGCCGCCATCAAGTCCTAGGAGCCAGCTGGTGATGCCTCCCAGGTTGCCGCCCAGCGCTGCCAGTCGTTGAGTTGGTAGATTGCCAAGGAGTCGGCGGGTAGGTAGGTAGGGAGGGCGGGGGGGAGGGAGGGATTGCGCGGGATTGCGCGGGGAAGGGAGAGAGGGCGCGGGGGAGGTAGGTAGGGAGGGAGAGAGGGAGGGAGGGCGCGGGGAAGGGAGGGAGGGAGGGAGGGAGAACGCGGGGGAGGGAAAGACGAACCACAGACGAATGAAGCTGGTACCCGGGATAGATGTGTACCCCGGGGATATGTAAGAAAGTAACCAAGCTGTAGCGACTTGGGAAGTGGTAGTTAGTTAGGTAGGTAGGTAGGTAGTTAGGTAGGTAGGAAGCAAGGGCGGGAGGCAATCAGGGATTTAGAAGGTAGAGCCCCAGGTGACCTGGGCACGGTGATGCCGGAACCATGATATGCGGGCGTCAAGGAAAACAACGCGGCAGGCATTTCCACCTTCTCCTCAGTCATTGCGATCCTTTGCCCTGTCTTGACGCACGTTCTTGGGCGTCATTGATCCACGACTGCCAGCCTCGGTTCGGTTGTAGCCCCGAAACCTCCGTACTCCGTTCCATGTACTGCGAAACCTTGTCGAACTTGTTTATTTATCATGATCTATACTTACCTGAATCTCATCTCCACCCCCTGCTCCATCTCACCTATTGCGGCTCCGCTTACGGCTCCCAGGACAGCTCTCCGTGTGTTGGGCAGCGTGCCTCCCCAATAGATGGTTTGCACCGGATCGCTGAGGTTGGGGCCGGGTCCAGAGCTGATGCGGGGAGGGGGATCATTGCTGGTGCTGGGGATCGAGCTGGGGCCTGCAGCAGGTTGCCGCGTGGACAAGCATGTATAGCCAGGCGAATGATGAAGTTGTTTTGGATCATGGAGAGAACAGGGAGGCAGAGTGGGCCTGGACGGCGGCAGGGAGACGAGCGGAAGAACAGACGCGAACCTGGTGTGTCTGGGCGACCCGGAGGTGTTGCTGGACAGGCTAGGCCAGGTGGCCCTGCCCTGCGGGCCCGTCGCGACACGGCAAGGACTTGCTGCGGGACAACAGCCTGGCAGGTTTGCCCCAGTTTCTTTTGGAAAGGAGTCATTAAGGATATTTGATTTAGGGTTCTGTGGAGGGTTATAATCTGATTCGTTCTTCACGTGCAAGGAGATGGATGGTTCTCACTGCAAGAATGGTCGATAACCCCGTCCGTAATTTTAAACAGTTGGATGGTAAGCCAAACTTAAAACTGTATTCGTCAACGTTGGAAAGGAATTTAGGCCACTTTTGTCACACGTACGGATTGCTATTGGATCTTGCCGTCAGAGGCAAGTAAACAGGAGGATTAGGACAACAACAATATTTGCTTGGGTTTACTCTATAGATTAATATTACATCTTATGTTATCCTTCAGCGTTTGGAGTAGTAGGTAGACGGTGAAGCCTAGTTCAGCAAACAGGGTAGACGAGCTTTCCCATGGTTTAACACCAATTAAAGCTAACAACACTTTGAGAATAGGATAGCTTAGATCTAAACTGATCAGTATTCCTTGCAGCGCAAGCGCAATTCAGTCTCCTTGATTTGCGCACAGCTATCTTCTCTGTGTAATCTATGGCATGCAGCTAACACCTAGCTGCGTGAGCCGCACGCGGCGGTCTGCACCAGCCAACGGCGAGTTCTGCCCATGGCGCTGCACGGCAGGAACCCCTCGGAGGTCGGACACAGGTCTACTGCTATGCGCCGGGGACGCGCCCATCCACACAGCAGCACCATGTCCCGCCTTGACAAGTGCACGGAATTCCACGGCTGCAGTAGTCACAGCAGATGCCTCCATCACAGCGATCATTGCAGAACCCTGGCAGAACCCCGCATTAACAGCTCCAAAACCCAGGCTTCGCAGGAGCACAAAACAAGCCAAGGGCATTACCGGCGCAATCTGTGCAGATGAGTCCCAAGCCAGCAACCATGCTGCTGAGCTGCCGTCTGGCTTTTCTGAAGGGCGCGATGACGACGCTAATGGTGCTGCTGCTGCAGCAACATCAACTCCTACACTTCATATGATACATGACTGGCGAGAGCCCGATCAAACCCTAGTCCTTGAAGCCTCCACGTCACCGTCATCCTCCAGTCGTACGCTCGTCCCATTACCGAGCCGCCGCCTCCGGCCTGCCCCTAGGAGGCCCGCTAGCCAGTACGGCGCTGCCAGCAACTCAGCGCCCGTACAGGGTACTCCGTACCACGACACTGCCATCTCACGTAACAGCGGCGGCCGCGGCCGCAACGCCGTCGCTTCTCCTCCCTCCGCCTCCAAGAACCCGGCTGAGATGATGGCAGCCACTACTAAAGCTGCTGCAGCGGCGGCTGTAGCGGCGAAGCGGAGAGCGCGAGCTGCAGCAGGGGTAGCTTTGGCAGGGGCGGCATTAGCAGCAATAAGGGCGCCGATGGCGACGGCGGAGGCAGTAGCAGCAGTACCAGGCGTCGCAGGAGAAGCGGCGGCAGCAGGGTCAGGAGCAGCGTTACGTGCAGCTGTAGCAACGGAAGCTGGCTTGGAGGCTGTAGCAGCGGCAGCGGGCAGCGGGACAGGAGCTGCAGCCAGTCGGCTTTCGCAAGCTGTAACTGGATATGCTACTGCTACGACTGCCACGGCGCCAGCAGACGTCAAATATCAGGCAGTAGCTAAAACTACTGCCATGGGGTTAGACCAAGGACATGTGCATGCATCATTAACACAGTACGGCGTTGGTTATAGCAGTAGCAGCAATACGAATGTTGGCGGCACGACCATCAGTAGAAACGGCGACGAAGGCAACAGCTCCATAGGGCCTGTCGGAGAACTGCCGGATGCAACGCAAGGAGTATCAGCAGCTGTAGCATCAGCAGCAGCGCTTGATGCTCGGCGATTGACCGGAAGAGAGGCTCATGGCAGCGGATGCGAAAACGGGCTGTTGCGGCCGTCGTCGCCGTCGCCACCGTCGCCGTCGCCGCTGAAGCCACCACTGAGCCCCGCCGCACGACCGCCGCCGCCGCCGCCGCGCTCGGCCGCGGAGTTACAGCGGCAGGTGAAGGGCCTGCGGCGGTCTGGCCGGCTGGCCGCCGCCCTGGAGCTGTCGTATATGGGGATGTCGTATTTTCCGTTGGTACGAAGCTTTTGGGCGTCTGCGGCGTCTCTGGAGCTTCGTGTCGGGCGCGTGACGGTGGCCCGGGAGCTGCTAGACGAGGCGCTCCGAAGGTGAGGGGTTAGCTCATGACGATGGTGATGATGGTGGTGATGATGGTGGTGGTGGTGGTGGTGGTGATGATGGTGGTAATGGTGGTGATGATGGTGGTGGTGGTGGTGATGATGATGGTGGTGATGATGGTGGTGATGATGATGCTTGGCTGCAACTGTTTGCTGCTATCAAGGTTAAGTCAATTTGTCCCAAGACTCCGTTCGGCACTTCCACAAAGTAATGAGGATTTTAAAACCTCCTCAAAAGCGTATATACAATATATTAGCAGCTGATGAATATTCGTACAGCAGAAGTTCTGTAGTTTTGGTTAGACTTTGAAAGTTTTTTCAAGACGTCTACGGCTGTCGTGATTTCGGCTACTGCTGCTGCTGCTGTGGAGAGAGCACCTACGGGCCGAGCGCGCATGCTTTGGGGCAAAAGTATTGCTCGCGTGCCTATCTCTTTTTTTAGGGTTTTAGGGATTTTGATTTGCCTTGGGAAGGGAGGAGGCCAGCACAATCGGACTTGCTACCGGACTTGAGACATGACATGGCGCGTACGACGTTCTAGGTCATGACGGTATGGGCTCCCAGGCCTGTAGTTACCAAGCCTGGCAAGTAGTGCTTTAAATGTACAGCAAATATGTCGTACAACAGTAGTATACTGGGTGATGCATGATGTACTCCCGTCTGCATCTCTTTATCACACCCTGGCAGGTGGCCAAACAACACAGCTTTGCTGCTGGTGCTCGGCCTTGTTCATGCAAACCGTCGAGATTACGACGCTGCGTCGTACGCCTTCCGTACGGCGCTGGAGCGAGAGCCGGGTAACGCGGTGGTTCTTCACGTGAGTGTGTTTCTGTTTGTGCTTTTTTTGGGGGGGGGAGGGGCTAGAGGGATGATGTGTCGGATATGATGTCTCTATGGGTTCGGAGACCCCGCTACTGCGACCACGGCTACTGCTGATGCTATTAGCCTTGCCCTTTTGTTATCTTGACATTTTGTTGTTCCGACATCAGGCATGGGCCACGGTCGAAGCTTCTCGAGGGGATCTCTCTGCCGCTGGATCTCGGTTCCGGGCCGCCACTCAAGCAAACCCCGATATGGTCCACAGCTACACATCTTGGGCTCGGATGGCGGCGGCCGCGGGCGACGAGGCGGCGGCGACGCGGCTGTTCCAGGAGGGCTATGCGGCTGACCCCATGCACGTGCCGCTGCTGCATGTGAGTGAATTTATTATATATATATATATATATATATGCAGATATATACAGATATATACATATTAATATTATTAAATGTATTTTTTAATTTTTTATTAAATTACCTGAGACCATGTGAGCGTGTAAAAGCAAGCCTGCGACGTGTGTGTATTGTGCGAAGTTATTTTATTCCATTTGCTTGTCAGTCTGTCTGTTTGTGTGTCCGGTGTGTCAGTATGGGTGAGGGCCTTATGCCGCGGGGTGCAAAACTGTTTTATTTTGATTTGGTAGGACTTTGCCACACACACACACACACACACACACACACTCGGGGTATTTTACGCCCCGCAGGGGGCTCATTTCAAGGCACTCCCATGCCTTCAGGCACCTGACCGGGGAGATGGTGATCCTCTCTTCTTCTCTTCCATCCAGGATCCAGGACGGATCCCCTCCGGTTGCTCCTGGTCCTTGGTTCGGGCTTGTAGTAAACTTGTACTCCATAACTTCTAATGCCCTATCGATGTTTTTCCGTGCTTTTAAATGCTCTCATGGTGGCTTTCCAGCTGACCTGCTTTTTCCGCGCAACCTCAGCCAAGGTTCAGGCAAATCAAAACGTCTGTGCCCCCCTTCAGCTGCGCCCTCTTACGATGGGCCACGACCACTGATTTTTACCCGTAGGACCTTTTTTTCCCATTTCCCATTTCAATTCTCTTCCCCACTCCCCGACCAGGCCTGGGCGACGTTTGAGCTCAACCGTGACAAGCAGAGCACAGCTCGGAAGCTGCTAACTCAGGCTCTACAGTTGGACCCGTACCACGTGCCTAGTTGGATGGTAGGTTCGTTGTCGGTTGGTCGTTGATATTCGACAACATTGAGAACCGTGCGCATTGCCGTTGGCCGTTTCCTTCGTGCGGTCCTTCCCCCAGCGTGCGGTTCAGCAGGGGAGCAGTGTTACAGAGCGGTAGCACTGCCTAACACTGCTAACGGATCGAGTGCATCAGCATCAGCACGGCACTGTGGGGGCCCTATATAGCTTACACTGAGTGTCCAGCTAGTCGGGCCAGGGCGCCCTGCTAACGTAGGGATGTAGGCCGGGGCCAGATTGCGCTGATGGAGACTGCTTTGTCGTATTTGGGGATCAGGAGCGTGACTCGCCACTCAACGCAATCCCACTCAACGCCAAGGCGTAAGGTCCCACGCCGGGGAGACGCCTTGCCTGCCTGCCATAATTGCTATCTTTTGCTGATGGGCCGCAATTGTCATCGGCGGCCCGCTCGGCTGTATCAAGCTAAACCCCTTGTGAAAATCCCGTTTCGTAAAGCTTTTGATCCTGCTGGATGGATTATTCAATTCGCAATAAATTAGCATAAAATCCTACAGAAATTGTTATATAATGTTTGAATTAGTAGCAGTAATTATTGAATATTATTATTATTATCATTATTATTATTATGAGGAGGAGGGTGGTGATGATGTCACTGGGTTACCGGACCCGCCGACAGGCAATCGGCTCTCTGGAGTGGCGGCAGGGCAATCCCGCGAAGGCGCGTGAGGTGTTTGAGCGCGGGCTGTCGATGGTGGGTCCAAGTGCTCCGCTGATCAGCGCGCTGGCGGAGTTGGAGCTTCGAAGCTCCAACACGAAGAACGCCAGGTGGGGTTGTATCTCCACATCCGAATTCAAATCCAAGCTTTGGGTTTTCAAATTCCGTTTGGGTTTTGAGCCAAATTAGGAGGTTGGGGGATAGGCCGTTGGGAAAGCGACGGGAAGTCAGGCCTGGAATCTGCAGCCTGGAATCTGATCCAGCAAATACCTGGAGTTTCCAGGCTGGAAAGCAGGCGACCAGGACACCCCCGGAGGTGTACGTTCCATCCCCTTCCACCACAACATAAGTCGATTCATGAACTGAACTCCCCTTCCCTTGGGATGTCATTATAGGTCTCTATACATAATAATATAATAATAATAATAATAATAATAATAATAATAATAATAATAATAATAATAATAATAGTAATAATAATAGTAATAGTAATAGTAATAGTAGTAATAATAGTAGTAATAATAGTAATAATAGTAGTAATAATAGTAACAATAGCAATAATAGTAATAGTAATAATAATAGTAGTAATAATAATAATGCGTTACCCAGAGAGGTGTAACGCTCTAGCCCTTACGAGCTAGAGCGAGGCTCTAGTGCGAGCTCAGGAGCCACAAGGATATAACACGCGCTCTGTACTTCATGACGTTTGCCGACACAAAATACAGTTCAATACTCTTGAGCACCAATCCAACCAACCACTGCACCCCAACACCAACAGGGAGCTGTTCGCCCGGCTGCGGATCACGGCTCCTAGCCACATCCCCGCGCTGCTGTCTGAAGCCAAGATGGAGCATAGAGCTGGCAACAGGACGCGAGCACAGCAACTGTACGGCGAGGCAGCGGCGGCGTTGGCGGCGGGTGTTGTACGCGGCAGCGAGGGCGGCGGGCTGAAAGCGCCGCGGCCACTGCCGCCGCCGCCGTCGTCGCCGCCACTATTGTCTCAAGGTGATGGTGCTGCTACTGCTGTCGCTACGGCAGCGGCAGGGCGAGTGGAGCCGTTGGGCAGTCCGGCTGCGTCCTTGTTGCAACAGCAAGAGGGCGTGCTACAACAGCAACAGCAGCAGCAGCAACAGGAGCAGCAGCGGCGGCGGCGGCAACAAGAACACATAGCGGATGAAAGTGGTGTTGGCGGCGGCGGCGGCACATCGTACGCTGCCGTACTTCACGCCTGGGCGCAGCTGCATCTGGCAGAGGGCGACGTCGCCTTGGCTGAGGAGCTGTTGGCGGCGGTTGAGGCGGTTGAACCGAACAACGGTCACATGTGTTATACACGCGGGTTGTTGTGTCAGCGAGAGGGCGCCCTGGCGGCCGCAGAGCAATGGTTTCGGAGAGGGCTTGTCTGTCGTACAAGTCGTGATGGTGCGCTACTCTGCTACGAGGGCTTTGCGGAACTCCTTGCTTTTCAGGTGTGTGTGTGGGGGGGGGGGTTGCGGGTTGGGGGTTGTGCATGGTTCGGTTTTTGGCATGAAGGACGGCGCTTGGCGGTTGGAATTGTTTATCCGGAAAACCAAAATTCATTTAAAATATTCCAGCATATCCGGAAATTATTATTCCGCAAAACCTTGTAGACAAATTGTATCAGCAACGTTGCATTGTACGACTTCTCCCGTTATATAAAACCCCTCCCGTTTGCGCAGGATTTCTGTGCGAGTCTTCTAGTAGTGTGCATTACTGGGAGAGGGGTTGTTTTTTTCCTCTTGTTGACATCCCTGAGTGGCTCCTATTCGCCTTCCTTTTTCCTTTTGACCGCAAACGCCTCGGCACATACTGGCGTGGCGTGTCTATGGTGCCTGGTCTCGGAGCAAAACTCTCATCATGCTAATTCTGCCAACTGGACTCTACAAATGTTAATTAGCCTGCGCACGTTCCTCAACCTTTGGTGTTTTCTCGCAGGGCCGCAAGGACGAGGCGCGGGGGGTGTGGCAGGCCGGTACGACAGCCGTACAGACGCCCACTTCGCGTTTCCTTCGTCAGGCAGCGCTGTTTGAGAAGAAGGAACGCAACCATGCGGCGGCAGCGGCCCTTTTCGCGGCGGCAGTGCGACGCGACCCGCAGGTGGGTGCTTTGAAGGAAATTTGGTGGGGGGGGAGGTAGGGGACCCGCGGCCCTCTATCTGTACGCTGAAGAGTGCACGACAAATACAGAGCGCGAAAGGCATGTCCTACGTGGTGCAGCCCCTGCATTGCATTTTGCGCGGACTTCGAAATTCGTTCGTGCTTTGTTTTTGTTTATTGTTTATTTTGCCAGTACCGTCAGTAGTGCAGGGTATGGCTCCGTGTATCACTCAGAAGTTTTTACGGCATTGTACGGCGCGGCGCCGCGGCTCAAGGCGGACGGGAAGCTTCTTCTTCCAGCCCTGCATCGGTACATATACCGTACGCTGCACCTACATTCCAACGCGCGTGTAAAGCAATGTCTGCCTGTTATGTACTTGAAGCGTGGTTGCGCACGGCCTTGAGAAATTGCTGGCGCCTTCTGCTGCTGTCGCTTACCACATGACGTACAGATACAGATAAATATATACAGATAAATATATACAGATAAATATATACAGATAAATATATACAGATAAATACATAAAATAATTATACAGATACATGTACATACGCACCTAGTTACCTAGCCATCTAGCTGTCCACTAAGCCACACACTACACATATTTATATATATTTGCACAGCCACGTATGCCCTGCTTCCACTCCCTCCTCTCACTCTAAGGACTATCGGAGCTGGCTTCAGTGGGGCGTGTTTGAGAGCCGGCAGCGGAATTGGGATGCCGCTGAGAGGTGCTTCCAGCAGGGCACCGCTGTGGCGCCTGGATACCCCTACCTCTGGTACGTCTTCGCCGTCGTCGTCGCCGTAAGGGGAGAGGAGGGGAGGAAGAGGAGGGGGAGGGGGAGGAGCAGGGGAAGGGGTTGTCTCGGGAGGGAGACGGGTTCAGTGACATTGCTAGGTCGCAGTACCGGTGTTGGAACCTAGGGCCAGGAGAGGGGGAAGACATGGACGAAATGGAGCGACTTAGGGTTAGTAGTAACATAGCAATTATTTTTGTCGTGCCTTTGGAGAGTAACTCAAAACTCGAGGTAGCGCACATCACCACCACCACTCCACGACACATACACACACGCGCACACGCACACGCACACATGTGCATTGCGGCTGTCCTGGGAACGATGGCAGGTATCTTTATTTATAGAGAGAGGATTGCATGGGACAGGTTCCCGCATCTCGAAGTGACGCCTCCATACTAAAACGCGTCCTATGACAATCGACCCCCCCTTACATCCCCGCAGGCTTGCTTACGCGTCCAGCCTGGTGGTACAACGTCGTATTCCGGACGCCCGCGCCGTACTGCGTACGGCAACCCAGCACTGTCCCCGTCACGCGCAGCTGTGGATGGAATGGGCTTTGATGGAGGCTGCGGCTGGTGACGCAGACGCAGCTCGAAGGCTGTTTGAAAAGGTGCGGGATGCGGGATTCGATCAGGGATCTCAACATGGACTTTCCAACGGGTAGCATTTTCCCTGACTTTCCATTCCTTTGTTCGTATTTTATCTGTCAAATTGACAGTTGCCGCATCCTTGCCTTATAAAAAAACTATATTTTTCTACAGCTCAGACAAGGGGTACAGTCCCCCCCTTTTCGCCGCTATTCCCGCCTTAAACTACATTTGTTCTATTGAACCGTTCGTCGTTTTTATTTCCCTCCGGTCCTCGTGCCGTGTAGGGAGCGGAGGTGCCGCCCAACTACCAGCACGAGCCGCTATATCAGGCTTGGGGGGCGTTCGAGGAGAAGATGGGCAACCGCGCCTTCTCCAAGCAGCTCCTGCAGCGAGCCGAGCAGGTATCGCAAGCGCACCGGGCACGTCGCCTGGCGGCGGATAAGAAGACAGCCGGTAGCGGCACTGCAGCTAGCGCCGTGTCTCCCTCCTGAAAAGCTGCAAGCTGAGACCCGCTGCACCGCTGTACTTGGCAGTGTATCGTGGCTTGCTTGGAGGTACAACGGCAAATCGCTTGCACCCTGGAGGCACTGTGTTGCGCACCGGCGCCCGGACTCACTTGGGGCTTGCGCGTGCATGTTCTTAGTTAGGATCCAATTGGACACCATTTCACGCGTCTTAGAGAGAAGAGCATTCCGTACATCATTAAGTGGGGTTTTGAGTGTGGGAGTGGAAGACAATATTGGGTTTTGTCACGGGAGCTTGGGGCTTTATGGGGGTTTATATATGAGAGAGAGCGAAGCCGCGTTTTTGTGTGTTGTTTGGGTGTTGGACAGCGAGAGCGGGGGGTGGCCTTTGGCCTTTTAGAGCTTTGCCTTGTAATTGTTTTAAAACAAGACGGATGTCGCCGGATGATGATGATGATGATGATGAGTGGCGAGAGTAATGGCATGGGAGATGGAGGCTGCCTGCATTAAAATGTATGCTGTTGGTATCAGATCTGCAAGCTGCCGGTTAATAGCTTGGAGATGCTAGTGAGCTGGATTATACGAGCGACTCCGCAAGGGTAGATATTGTCGTACATAACACGTAGGTGCATACCGTTTCCCCGTTAGGCGGAACATTTGTGAGTTTGCCAAGCCGCCGATTTAGGTGGTGGATACCCATACCATACGTGCATACAAGCTGTGCCTCACACAGCAGTCCGTCCACTGTAGGCGCTTTTGTAGGCGCGTTGCTCAAATCCTCGGCACAAGCCGAAACTATCGCGTTGTATGCGCGGTGGTTCAATGACAACTGCCCCTCCAGGTGAAAGCTGCATTCTCATCAAAGCTCTAGTCCTCAGAAATTGACAAAATTTGAGATATATCCGTCTCGCTTTGCCGTCTGAAACGGCTCCGGGACACCGCTAATGTCACACACAAGGGTACAACGTGCGCAAGGGTAAAACAGAAAAGTTGTAGAAAAAACCAGCAGAAACAACACCTGAACCGTCCATCTGCAATTTAAGTGGGGTTCCCATACATTGGAGTTCATGCCGGAGAAGGCAAAACAGCCCTCACACCTGTTGGTGACTTGGGGAGCAACCTTCGGTCCAGTAACAAAGTCCCAGGCAAGAGATAGGCGTGCCGAGCCGTCGCATCGAGCCTAACAGTAAGACACCGCAACCCCGCTTACCCGATGTTAAACAATACCTATACACCTACAATATATACAAAGCGGATAATCTGAAGTTATAGACGTCGCAGCCAAGCGGAATCACGAGCCTGGCCTTCCGAAATAGCCATCAAGAGAGATGCAAGAGGTCATATGTTGTAACACACGCACACACAAACGTATTCGCTGTCTCGCCTGGAAGAAAAGAGACTCCAGCGAAAGTTCTATGTGCATGTGAACAAAGGGTATCCCACGGCCTCGAAGGCCAACAACAGTACCCGGCATGCTGACAAACCTGATCCCTTTGCCTACTCACGGTCTTCCTCAGGTCGGTCCCGTTGCCGCCGCCGATACCCCTCCTCCTTCCCCGCATCCCGCACGCCTCGGTCCTCCCTCTCCCGCCGCTCACGCTTCTGATCCTTCCCCTCCCGCTCCTGCTCACGCTTCTTGTCCAAGCCCCGTTCCCGTTCCCATTCCCGTTCCCGGCCCCGTTCCCGCTCAGGCTCGCGGTAGCGGTCGCGAACCTGCCGCCGTTCCCCGCCACCGTCGTCCCTGTCCCTGCCCCGCTCCTTCCCTCGATCCCACTCACGCTCCTTTCCACGTTCCCGCTCGTGCTCACGTTCCCTCTCCCGTTCGCGTTCGCGCTCCTTCTCCCGCCACCGCTCGCGGTCATACTCCTCCGCCCTATCCTCATCACCGCCGCGATCTCGCCGTTCACGCTGTCGTCGCCGTTGGCGCTCCTCCGTGGCGGCATCCTCCTCCAGCTTCTCCTCCTCATAGCCTCCACGGCCTCCACGCCGCTCCCGCAGAGAAACGTCCTCATCCGCCTCCGCCTGTCGTTGCCGCTCCCGTCGCCGCTCGCCCTCCTCACGTGCATACTTGTCCCGACCGCGCGCGTCCTCTGCAACCGGGCCATCTTTGCGCCCCCTTTCCAACTCCGGCTCGTGGTGGCGCGCAGGCTGCTCCTTCGGATAGCCGCCTTCTGCGTTCTGTGCCGCCTCCACCGCCTTCACTTGCTCCCGCCGTCGCTTCAGCTTCCGCTCGCCGCCTTCCGAGTCGCTACCGCTGCTGCCACCGCTATCGCTGCTGCTGCTGCCGCTATTGTCATGACTCCGCTTCCGCCGCTTCTGCTTATCCTTCTTGCCCTCGCCCCGCTCCTTTTCCCTTCCGGACCGCTTTTGCTTTTCCTTTTTGCCTTCCTTTTTGGAGCGTTTGCTCTTCTTCTTCGAGTCCTTCTTGCGTTTCTTCTTATCTGCGCTGCTGCTACGCTTGCGCTTTCGGGTGCCACCGCTGCTGCCAGAGTCCGCGTCCGAGTCCGCGCCGCGGCCCCCTGGCGCCCCTGAGTCGCTACTGCTGCTGCCCCCCAGATCTGAAGAGTCCAGGGATGATACTTCATCTAGGTCAGGAAGCAGAGCGCGCATGCTGGCAGCTGCGGATGGCACACGGCGCACGGGCGCGATGGTGCACACGGCAAAATAATACAGCACAATTAGAATGGGTCGGAAGGTCAACAAGCGGCTATCAGCGGGGTCTCAGCGAGTGGCATTCAAGTACGTAGACAGACAGGGAGGGGGGATGGGAGAGAAGCTGGCAAGCACGGACCGGTTCAGAGGGGCTAACTGCCATAATGCAACTTCCTGACGCCTGGTTAAGTCGTCTTATGCATGTCCGTGTCCTGCTATGGCCGCTATGTATTTGGACCGGTAGCCTGCTGCCGCCCCGCAGCTGTCTGTCTGGCAGTATCGTGGCAGTCTCGTCTGCCGCGTTCGGACTTCCACCACCACGCACCTGCAACCGCCGCGTCCAGGTCGCCGATGTCCCCCGCGTGCCCCGAGACACCGTTCTTGCACTTTTTCGTGAGGTGCCCTAGCCCACCGCAGATCTTGCAGGCGCCGCGGGTGGCGTTGCCGGTAGCTCCCTGCGACTTGGCAAGCGCCAACAGCCCCTGCAGATCCGTCGCCTTGGGCTGGTAGCCGGCTGGATGCAGGCATGGACAGCGCATAACAGCAATGCAAGGTGTAAAAGGACGTAGAAGAGGAAAGGAATTCATTTCGGAGTGGTTTCGGAGTGGTTTCGGTTCAGCTGTCGGTTAAGGACGAGAACTCGTTCCTGTATGGGAAATGCGCGCTGGCGGAGTCTTCGGCTTTTGGGCATAGGCCTATTGATTATAATTAGGAAGCGGTATATGCAGTGCCAAGGCGCTTTACAAGGTGTGCACGAGAAGCGGCACGGGGTGGGGTTGACGCGAAGGAGCTGTTGGGGGGGAGTCTGGGAAAAGTGTCACGGACTCAGGTTGGAGACACCGCCGTACAATTCGCTCGCACGACTTACATGCCTCGATAAGCTGCTGCGCACGCTCCATGCGCTGCGCCTTGTATCCACCCCCATATGAAGGCGCGCGAAGAGTCGCTTCAATGGCTGAGTTTGTTCCCTTCTGCTCACTCTCAATACCGATAACATTGTTCCACATAGAGTTGCCCTGAAGGGCCGTACTGTGTGTGGATAAAGGGGAAACAGCACAAGAGACATGTGTTGGCGTAGAAGGACTAAGGGCGACATTGCAACCAACGGTCCCATGTGCTAACAGAGCTGCTCACCTCGTGCGAACACGATTGTACTGAGCCTTTAGCTGTGCAATACCGCGCGTCGCCATCCTTGCTGTGTGAAGGCAAATAAATTAGATGCCAGAACGGGCTAGGAAAGCTTAAGCCAGCAGCAAAATGAGCACACACAAATAGAAACGCTAAGTATTCCAACAATTTCTCAGATCAGCATTGTCTCTAGCATTAAGCTCCAGCTTTCGGGACCGTCGACATTTCCGAATTACGAGAACGGGAAGGAAATATAACTTTGCGCAAAAAGTTCACGGAGAAATTGGCAAGGTTATCTAATAGATATCATGGGGGGCTGGCTGTAAACCCCACCCAGCCACGGCAGAGCGACGGTAGGGCCACCCTGGAGCTGACAGTTAGTAGCGGTAGCACCGCTAACAAATATTACAGGGCCTTCGTCCTTTCCGCGATTCAATTCTACTGGTGCTGGCCGTGTGATTGCTCATACTAGATTTTCCTATGACCTTGAAACATCCTATGCTAACGTTGCTGTAATCTGAGTCAAGGGCGCAACCACAGTTGCCGGTGAGATGCAACCGTAACCACCTCAGGACAAGCGCAAAGTTGGATGACGTATGGAAACTTTACATTAAATGTATCCATTAACGTTGTCCATCAAAGCCCTGGCAACTAGCTCGGACTCAGTCAACACGCATGCATGGCCCAAGGTCTTACAGTTCGTGCTGACATGTTGCTGAACGGGCCAAACCGGGCTGGCTTGCTGGGTAGCAGAGGTGGGAATTATAATTGCGGCAAGCATTCACCCATGGTGTGTGTATGTGTCTCTGATTTTCGCGCTCGTCCCACCCGTTCTTGGCCAAACATTCCCGTAAGAGGGAGAGACAAAAATTTTGGCATTAAAAGGTAAGATGGAAGGTTTGGCATTATGGCCGTGAGCTCCTCTAAAAACACCGCAATGGACTGTACATGACATATGGCACATGGCCGCGAAGTCACCACAAAGCCACGTTTGGGACACAATTATATTGGACGTATGGGTCCCTCCATACCCACAATGCAAGACCACTGGATCGCACGCCACAAGCAGCCTGCCAAGGCCGCGTTCTACGGCCCTTCCCTAGAGCAGGAGTTCGGCAATCTGCACGGCGTTGAGTGCAGCGCCTTTCTTGATCTGATCACCGCACACAAACAGGTCCAGGCCTTTCTTGTCATCACGGGAAATGTCGCGGCGCACGCGGCCGACTAGCACGTTGTCTTTGCTGGTCGCGTCCAGAGGTGTCGGGAAACTGCACAAAGCACACCAAGGAAAATTAAGTCTTCGGCTCTTCATAAACCAAAATCACAGACCCCGCTGTTCAAGACATGTCCTGTAAAGTACGGGAGGAACACCGGCCCCATGCATATATCACTAACGAGACCGGTAAACGCCACAAGGCAATAACGCCACATCGTTTTCCGTGCCATTCAGCGCATGCTTACGCAACACTCACCGGTTGTTTTGGCGGTCGTTGATGATCGACACTCCTGGGAAAGCGGCCAGGGCCTCCAGGGCTTGTGCCTCAGAGATGTCGTTCTCGAACTACATAGGTAGCATAGGACAACACCAAAAGCAGTCAAGCGTCTATGGATTCCCCACCAACTCCGATCAACACCACCCTCCGGAGCAGTGAGCACGTCGGGATCACATCGCATTTCTCTTTCAAAACTGCGTGCAAGCGTATTCCTCATCCCAAAGCAAATGCTTTTCATCTAATCGACAATCTCTTCATCATCGTCGAATAGGTTGGAGCACGTTTGCCCGTACGCCGCCAGATAGCTTGCAAGCCGCCGCGTACATATAATAACATAGAGCCTGAGAAGTCGAGCAGCCAAACGCTCGCCATGCTAGAACCAGCCATGACATCTTTTAGCATGCAACTCGTATGTCAAGGAACACGTGCTGCATCTCCATCCGGTATCAAGCCCCGCCCGGTAAACACGATACGGAGCCATCCACAACTTTTGTAGCTAGCTCCACCTTTATACACCCATTTTCCACATTTTACCCTCTTTTTATGGGTACACGATCAGTGCATACACAGGGCTTTATCATGCACGGATGCACGATCAGCCATTTCAACACTCGAGCTACACAGCGCAAGTTACGTGACTCCCTGCCCCCTCTCTTTCCAACCAAAAGCTGAACCAACTTGAGTCTTCAGTCTAGACACTATCTATGAACCTCGTGAGTTTCGTGGATGGTGGACCATGGTGCTCATCCTGACGGCCCGTTGCCAGCTTACCTCGAGGTTGATGGACTCGGCGTGAGCGCGCATGATGGGCACACGCACGCAAGTAGCGGTGATGCGCACTGATGGGAAGTTCCAAATCTTGCGAGTCTCCTTGACCAGCTTCATCTCCTCCTCGTTGTAGCCCAAATCAACGTCCATGCCGCTGTTGTGGCTGAACAGGTTGAAGGCATACTGCAAGGCAAAACAGCCCCCGAGATTTAAACATGTGAAAATTTCCGCATACCGTGCAATTGTTTGCTGGCCCATGCGAGGCGGAGAAGCGCGCAACAATCCATGTAAACATATCATTAATCCTCCGTGCTCCTCTACCCTGCCAACATGCAGGAACGTCGAGGGAAGCCGTGCAGTGAATATTTCACCTGATACTACTCTGGAAGCACGTCGCTCGGCATCTTCTGCCCTGTTTTCCCTCGTAATTACGATACCGAACTATCCACATTTTCGGAGCTAGCTCCACCTTAACACCCATGTTCTGTCTTCTGTCATTTCTCAAATCTGTGAACTCTCCCCCCATTCGTTGGATTCCCATGCGCCAAGATTCCAGATCGCTTACCCCAAAAACGTTGAAGCGTGCATTTCAATCCCTTCACCGCTGTTGCTTCCCGTGATCACCTTTCCCGCCCGCATCATCTTCTTCCCCTGATAGGAAAAACCCGCTTCGCTACCAAGGTGGGAACGGGGCCCTGCTTCCATACCTCCATTTTGCTTTGCACGCACCTGCTGTGGGAAAATCTTTGGCTGGGCTGGCTTGCCATCCAGAACGTCCCGGGTCTGCTGCCGAAGCTCCTCCATGGCCGCGGCACCAGCCCCCGATGCGGCTTGGTAGGTCGACACGCACATGCGCTTGACTGTGGCCAGTCGGTGCAACGGCGTCACGGCCATTAAGGCAATGATGGTGGAGCAGTTCGGGTTGGCGATGATGGCACCGCCCTTGCCAACCTTGATGTGGGACATGGCCTAAGATTGGGCGGCACATGCATGGAAGGAGGACCTGGTTGCCGCTTTGCATGGAGGAAACAACCAGAAGCTGGGATGGGCCGCGCCGTTCTGACGTGGGGTAAATGGACATGTTTACGTGTTTTTGGCGCCGTGGTCTCCCTGCCGCAATGTGTCAACCCTGTCGACGTCCATCCAGTCGTTGTTGACGGATCCAAACTGCTCAAGCCCCGCTAACCCGGAAGCTGCAAACCTCAACCTCAACAACCGGACTGCTTTACAAGAAGTGCGTGCTACTGAATTCTTGATGTCGTTTCCCACACCATTCGCCCAACCCAGGAACAAAAGCGACCCACCTCTGGGTTGACCTCCGGAATGACAAGCGGCACACCCTCCGTCATGCGGAATGCCGAGCTGTTGTCCACAACCTGTTCGGTGGACAGCAGCAGACCCAGGTATATAGTGGACAGGGAAATAAACATTTGGGATGAGCAAGGGACCCTTACAACACAGTACATACAGGGAGACAAGATTGTAAGGGGACCCATTTTCCTCTGAACGGAGAAGTTTGCTACCGCGGAGCTTCTGACCCCGGATGATGACACCTGATGAGTTGAAACCCACAATCCAATCCCCGTCCTTAGCCCACAAGCTCACAATAGCGCCATCCTTGGCGGCGATAGGCCCAAACTTCTTGCTGATCGAGCCGCCAGCGCTAAGGAGGGCGATGTCCACGTCCTTGAAGCTGCAAAAAAGGGGCGGGGTGGGGGTTGTGAAACGCCCTTCAGTCCGTAACTGTGCCACATACCGACCCAAATCAAAATTGCAATATTGGAATCCACATGACGGCGAAGGTGGCGTCACAGTCAGATGAAAGCATGGTGGCTTGCATCAAGTTCACATGCTACCGGGGGAAGCGATTCCAAAACGATCTAAAAAATTCCATGCGTATAGCATTAAAGCAATACATAGCAGTATGAATTTGAGCAATTTGCACCAACCTTCGCCCAAATGAGCACTTTTAGACCCTCGCTAGAAAGCGTACCTGTTCTCCGTCAGCTCCTCAACTGTATACGTGTGGCCCTCAAACTCCTGCTTTTGTCCCGCAGATCTGGAAGCAAGATCAGGCAAGCGGTTCTCGAGTCAGCCCTTGCACGATACGCCGCCGTCACAACCGCATACCTACCTAGCCGAGGCAAGCAGCTTGATGTTGCTATAAGGAAAATTGCGCTCCCTCAGGACCTGTGGCAAGGGTATAGTCCGGGGCTGAAGTCATGACTTGCATAGATGGAGGGGCGGTAAAACTTGGTTCTCACCGTCAGGAACTCCTGGCCGACAGCACCGGTCACGCCAACGACAGCCACACGAGGGCCATCAGCTGTCTTGGCAGCCCTTACAACCGCTACGCGAGCCCGAGATACACGCCGGCAGGTGCCAGCGCGAGCCTGCAGGCAACGACCGTTGGCAAGCTGCATGGTGATCACAGAAGACACAGCTAGTCGGTTTCCATAAAGGGTTAAAATGATGGAGACAATTCGTTTTTCTTTTGCTCCGCGTACGGCGCGGGCGGAGGTGGACAAGAAGGCAACTTCCTCAACTGTCATACTGCACACATATGATTATTCGTTGCGTACTTTTTTGAAGACACATTCGTTACATTTACGAAAACCGACCTATCAGTCCCGTTTGACTATCCGCGTCCCGTTATTTGTGTGCACTTAACGCAAACTTGTTTCAGATATGAGTGAGAAAAAAATTGCATCTTTTATTGCAATGGCTTTGTTTCATAGCTTCAAGGCCATGTGATAACTGCAGACTTGGTCAGGTAGCTAGGACGGGGCACCCGAATGGCAGCTGGCACGCCTGACGATAAGTTCCAAAAGCTACGCGAGGAGAATGAGCGACGTCGCAAGTGAGAAGCGTGTGATAGCGTTCCATCTAAAGGCGGACGCTTCAAATGGGCCTGCGTTGGGATTTGCCAGAAGCAGTCTGGGCTGAGACAGCTAGTAACTCTCCAGCGATAACGCTCCCGGCTGCAGGAAGAAAGAAGAGGAAGAAAAACGGCGAAAACAGGAGGACGAACAGAAGGTGAAGCTAAGGAACATGGGGGTTAGGGCTCAGGTCGTTAATTTATTGGGTTTCTCGTCCCCTCGGCCGCGTGAAGGCGGCGTGGTAGGACTTTCCCTTGCACAGCTACGACATAACGGCATCCCGCCACTTCAATGGCACATAGTACTGGCTCCCTACCTGCTACCGCTTACCGTACCAGCCCGTGGTTCGATGCCGCAGGCGAAAGAGGCTCTGGAGCGCAGGCGTCAGGAGCGTTTGGAGCAGGATGAACGCATGCGCAAGCCATGGCAGCAGCCTCCCGCTCCTAAGAAACCCATCTTGCGGAAAGGAGCCAAGCAAAAGCCTGTGCAGGTGGGATTGAAGGAATGCCAAGGTGTTCCTAGGGGAGTCACACATATAAAAACGCGGGAAGTGTGAACCGGGAACCGATTTCCCAACTCGGTACGAGAAACCACAAAGGTTAAAAAGTCTCTTCCCCTTGCCTTCCAAGGGGAATCATGCTTGCAAAGGCGATGCAAAAGCCGGCATGATCCAGAATGCAGAGCCTGGCACATCGGCGGGCGGGGCATGTCCGGCACTGTGTATGTCGCCCTGTAGCTTCGTCGGATTGCAGCCCAATTCAACGTCTCATCGCGCATCGTTGTGCCATGCGGACTTTGGCGCAACGCACCTTTCCCTGATTGTTCGAAAGTGACCGATACGCATATATACTAGCGAATGGTGACAGCAGTAATAGGACCCTGGGGGGCCTCCGTGGCGCCTTGCTGTGTCTAACACCAATGCCGCTTCCCTTCCCTGATGCCGTGCCCCACGACCCCGCGCGTTTCGCAATGCCATTCCCGTCTCCCGTGTGTTTCCGCTGCTTAGCCTGGCGGCAGCCCCTCTGTGGACCCCGTACGACAGTCCCAAGCGGAGGAGAAGAGGAAGGAGTGGCGGCAGGGGCTGCAGGACTTCATAAAGCAGCAGCGGCAGCAGGCGGCAGCAGCAAACAAGGTAAAAAGGCACGGGGAGCTTGTGGCTAGCCGCGCGCGTTTCACACAAGTCACCTCAGCAGCACGGGCTGCGCTTCCACTGCTTGCAGTCCATTAAGCACTGCAGGCTGGTTGAGTAAGGAGGTTGCCACCCGCGCGCCTGAAAAAAAGCGAAGCAGGGCTGGTTTAGGGATTGGGACCTTGAAACTTGGCCGTGCTGGAGGGTCTGAAGGAGACGTGCATATCAGGCATGCTGCACTATCCGGCAATGAAACAGGAAAACAGCCAAGACAAACAAACAAACTGAAAAAAACAAGCTCGTATTGAACGCGACCCGTGTACTCATTGCGTGCGTTCCCTGGAGCCTGGCTCCAGTCCTACCCTCTTGGGTATCCGTCCGTGGTGATGGGGCGTCCTAGGTATCGGATATCGGAGGCCCCGAAGACGAGGGCTGAGTGAGGGGTGAGGGGTTCCCGGGGAAGACGGAAAGACGTCGGGTTGCCTTTGCTGCACTTTGTGTTGCGCCGTCAGGCACCGGCTGCGGCGGCGCCGGCTGGCGTGACCCCCCCGGGGGCGGACGGAGCTGGCCCCGTGGTGCCGCTTACGTGGGAGGAGCTTCGAATGGCGGCTGAGGCGGGATTCGACGAGCTGCTGAGGCAACAGGAGTTGCAGGTAGGTTGGGACGGGGTGGGAATCAAAAACTCCGCCGCCGTCGAAAGGGAATCCCGCGAAGGGAATGGGCTGGGGGTTAAGAAGAGGGGTAAAAAGAAAGACGATGGGGAGAGTCGGTGGGTGGGCAGTGGGCCATATCCCCGCGCGCGCGCGCGTCGATTAATACGCTTTGCTGGGAGGCACGGACGGGAGAGGCCTTTGCTTTCCAGAGCAGCTTTGGGCTGGGAGTGTGTTTTCGCCTGGGGACCGAGGGGTCCTGGGAGGGATGCTGTTCGTCAGGGGAGGGGAACATCCATCCATCCATCCGTCGTCTGATGGCTGCTGTTTCCCCCCGCCGTGGTTCGTCTCTTCCTCCCCACCCCCACCCCCGCCTTGCAGGCGGAGCAGCGTGCAGCAGAGGAGCCGACCTCGCGCGCAGCTCGTCATCGGTCGCCCTTTAAGAGTCCTTTTCGCGGTGCTCCGGGTGAGTGCAGTGAGGTTGGGGGTGAGGTTGGCGGTCAGTGCGGTGAGTACGGTATGCGACGGCTGATGCGGCTGGTGGATGGGCTAGTAGGCGCAAGGGAGGAAGAAACGGTTTCGGAGCCAACACGGAAAGAACCAAACAGATGATGGCAAGCAGGCGGAGGAGAGGAGGGTTCAGGAATTACCACAAGAACTGGATGCGGGGGGCGCGGAGGGAGCTTCGGAGTTGGTGGATGAATTTGCGACCACATGCGCCCACACACGCGGCGCGGCGCACCATCAAGACGTCCCCTAAGCGGGGCCTCTCCTTCAAGCCCGTTTTGAACCCTCCTCCCACCACGACACCAACATCGCGTTTTGTGCCTACCTGCCTTCCTGCCTGCCTGCCCCTCACGCCCAACACTCCCCACAAAAACAACCACCCGTTGCCTCGCTTCCTCAGCTCCGCCGCAAGAAACAGTCCAAGTGGCGCTCGTCCCAACGCAGCAATACAACAGTAACGGTGTGGCGGCACCGGCCGCGGTGGCAGCTGCGACCCACGGGTCACCCCGCCCTTCACCACGCCAGATGGTGCCAGATTCCGGTAGCGGCTCTGCTGCCGCTGCCCAGCGTGGTAGCTATAAGTACAATGACGACCAGGGCCCAAATGGGTCATCGGCAACACCCGTCCGGCCGTCGGTGCCGCTGCCGCCGTCGCCAAACCAGCACCAACAGCACCAACAGCACCAGCAGCACCAGCAGGCCCAAAGGGGAGCCAATGCCAGCAACGGCTCTGATAGCCGTCCGCAACAACATTCACCCGATGCGGCCACGGGGGGCGACTCGGCCTTCGAGGGGACTCCGGAGGCGGTGCTGTACCCGCCCTTCCCCGCAGACAGAAACCCTCAAGGCAGCTTGGGTAGTTTGGCAGGTGGCGGCGAGGGTGTTGTTACTGGCGACGCGCAGCTCGCCGCCGCCGCCGGTGGAGGCAGTCTCGGCGGAAGTGGGTTCGGGGGAGCTGGGAGCGTGACAAGCTCTGGCGGTTTGCGTCGTGGCGTGACGTCGACGGCGCGACACCGGGCTGCACCGGTGGACCCGACGTCGCTGGACATGGCTGAGCGATCGGCGGCGCCTGCTGAAGCTGCCAGTGACCCATGGGTCGCTGGGGCGCCGCCGTTGCCGCCGGACGAAGACGGCTTGGACGACTCTGCTGCCGCGTCGCCGCGCGTCTCGCCGCGAAGTCCCACTGGGCGCCGGGCTCCTCTTCCCGGGCCTTATGACGCGGGTTCGCAACAGCAATGGCCGCCGCAGGCAGCGGTAACGGAGCCGTACGCCCCGGCGGGGGCGGCGGCAGTGGCGGCGGGGTCACGTGCGCAGCTGGGAATTCCGTATGATCCGTTGGAGGCAAGCCTTCAGGCGGAGGAAACACTGGCGGCGCAACAGCATGCCGAGGGATTTCGGCTGTCATCGCCGCGCTCCTCCGGAAGCTTGCCACCGCCCGCTGTTGACCAACCGCCGGCACTTCAGCCGCCGCAATCTCAGCAGCCTGCTGCCCGACAGGACCAGCGCCACCACGCGCGTCGAGGCTGGGGCATGCCAGCTCAGCAGCCGCCGCCGCAGCCCTCTGCCGCTGCCTCCGCTGGTAATGGTGCGCACTTGCCCGCCGATCCGTCGCCGCCGCCGTGGGTGCTCAACGGCGCCGCCGCCGTGGGCGCGTCGGCGGCTGCGGTGCCGGCGACGGCGCAATGGGGCTCAAATTCGGTAGAGGCATCAGAGGTGCCTTCCAAGTCGGGTTTCGGTGCCGAGTTTGGGATGGCAGCGGCGTACGGCAGCGGCGGCGGCGCGGCGTCTGCAGCAGAGCTCCCGTTGCGGTCCGATGCGGGGCCAGCTTTGCACCAGGCTCCGTCACCAGCGGCGATTCGACACAGCGTAGCCGTCGGCGATAGCGGCGGACCTGACATGTGGCAGCGGGAGTCTGTCGTACTGCTGAATGGCTCCCCGCAGTACGGCTCGCCGCCGCGTCCGCTATCCGCCGTCAGCCCATCTCCCCCGCCGGATCCACCTGACGTGCCGCTGCCGCCGCAACTCCCTGTGCCATCATCGTCGTCGCCGTCGTCGTCACCGCGTCCGGATGATGAGGGGTCCGATGGCCGGCTGGCGGACCGGACAGCTGCGACCCGTGGGTCGGCGGCCTCGCCGCAGCAGGGTCCAACCACCTCTCCTGGAGCGGTTGGAGTCGCTCCAAGGGCCGCGACTTCCCGTGTGGACGTCAGCGGTGACCTGGTGCGATTCTCCTCCCCCCCGGGACCTAGCAGCCGTGCGCCTTCCGACGGCTCTGCCCACACAGGATCCCCACAACAACTTCAACCTGTGAGCCGCAGCCAGGAGCTGCAAAGAGCAGACGGCGCGCAGCAGCACACGCCGCCACAGCCCCTGCCACAGCAGCAACAGGATCAGCAACAGCAACAACAGCAACAGCAACAACAGGCGTTCGAACCTACTTTCCCCAGTGCCTCAAGCTCGGCATCCAACGTACCACCGGAGCCACCACAGGGTTTTTCAGCCGTACGGCAATCGCAGTCACAGCCGCAGGGCCCTTTACTCCTTCCGCCCATCGCTCCAGGAAGGCCGCTGTCTGGATCCGCCGCAGTCCGGCAGTCCAGCTCCGGCGTCCAGGTCGCCTCGGCTCCCCCGATCTCCCTCCCGCCGCTCGCCTCACAGGGCGGCGGACCCGCGGGTCACAGCGAGGGGGACAGGGATGCCGCCGCCGCCACAGCGGCGGTAATGCAGCTACAGCCGCCGCCGCCCTTCCGGGCGCCGTCACCGCCGGCGTCGCCGCCTCGAAGCAGCGGCGCCTCGCAGCGCTACCTCCGCCAGCACTCGTCGGCGTCTCTGCTGGCCGCCGGGGGGCCAGGTTCCAGCGGTGGCGGCGCCGCCGCCGTCACGGCGGCAGCGCGGCGGGCCTCCTCCGACGGGCAGAGCGTCACCGCTGCCGTCGCTGCCCCAGAACCAGCACTGTCTGGGGACGCAGGACACTTAGGAACACGACGCGACGCTGTGGCTGTAGCACCGGCTGCGGCTGCGGCGGCGCTACAGCTTCCGGAAGCGCAGCAGCTACAGCCGCAGCCACCAGCTTTGCCTAATGCGTGCCGGCCATTATCCCCGCCAGGCCCGCCGGGAGCCGCGTCTGCGCCAGGACAATCGCGACACGACCTGCAAGCACCGCCGCCGCCGCCGCCGCCACAGCAACAGCCGCCGCCGCCGCCGCAGCCACAGCAACAGCAGCCTTGCGTTGCGGCACAGGCGCAGGAGCCGGCGGGTAATCCGGAGCGCCATTCCGCTCCAGCTCGCCAAGCGAGTGCAGCGGCGACCGACGCTTTCGCTGCCGGAATACCCCGGAAAGCCGGCCTGGTGTCTAGAGCCCACGGCACCACTCCTACGACCCCTGCGGCAGGCGCCGCTCTAACGGCAGCGAATCGCCCGGCTATGCCAGCCATGACGGTGCGGCATACACGCCAGCAGACCCCGCAGCTACAACCACAGCCGCCGGCGCCGCCGCCGCAGCAGCAACGGATGCTCGCTTCCACGGAGCATCCTCAGGCGCAGCCGCAACCACTGCCTGCGTCTCCTTCTCAGCTACAGCCGATGGCGATGCAGCAACAACAAGAACAACAACAACAGCAGCAGCAGCAGCAGCAGCAACAACAGCTGCCGTACTCTACTGCAGCGCCCGTATCCTCACCAGACGTATCCTCATCAGGCATCCCAATGCAGCTGGAGCGGCTTGCAGCGGAGGGCAGCCCAACGGGAACTTCTAGAAGGTTCGACGGGGCCCCCATTGGGCCCAGATCGTCCCAGATGGGCTCACATGGCACGTCAGTTGACTGCCGTACCTCCGACAGAGCCGCACCTCCTGTGGTCGCAGAGGAGTCGAGCGAGTTCGGCACGAGCTGCGGCGCGGCTGGACTCGCCAGCTCCGCCGCCGTCGCCGCCGCCCCTGCAGCGGCTGCTGTCGACAATGGGCTTGTGTACGGCAGGGCGGAGGACGCGCAGGCAGCGGCGGACGTGGAGTTGGAAGGAGACGGAGATTTGGAGGTCGAGGTGGAGGTGGAAGCGGAGGATTCTGCCGCTGCCATCATGGACGGTGGCGGCGGCGGCGGCGGCATCAGCGGCGTACGGATGGACGCCGCGATGGACAGCTCCCTGGAGCGCCCTCCTGGAACCGCGGAAGGTAGCGTCCTGACGGGCAGCCACATCTCCGCAAGGCCCTGGTCGGGGCCAAGTTCCGGTGGCCTCGGTGGCGGCGGCGGCCGGATCGCCGGATCCGGCTACCAGACCGCCCTCCTGGACGACTCCGTCTCCAGTTTCGGCTTTCGGCTCCATTCCGCGCCCACCTCACGTCCCACCTCGTCGTCGGCGTCAGCATCTGCGTCATGTGTGCCGTTAGCGCCGTCGTCGCCATCGTCCCTAGTCTACCCAGCGACGCTGCCGCCGTCGCCATCGCGGCGGGCTGCTGCCTCCACCGGCGGCGCCGCCAAGGCAACGGTGCCTAACGGTGGCCCGTTGAGTTCGGCCGTTGGGATGCCATCGCGGTCTGGGACGTGGAAGGAGCCGAACGGCGCAGAGGGTCCTCCACTGAATGCGGTGCCGCATTCAGCGTGCGAATCATCCGTGACGAGGGACACCGTCAGGCGGAGCAAGGGCCCAACGGGTCCCGGTCTCGGAGCGACCCGCGGGTCAGCTGTTACAACGAACCTTGCACCTCGCAATGGCGTTGCCGCCACTGGTGCTGCTGGTGCTCCTCCTGCTCCTCCTGGTCCTCTTGCTGTAGCGCCTAACAGCTTTCAGGTTCTTCAGCGGCCAGCTGGCGGTAGAGTCAGCGGCGGCGGTTACATGTACGGAAATCCGGACGACGCCGACGGCGGTGGGGAAGGACAGCCTTTTGTTGAGGAGCCCGTCGATGAACCTGACGGCCTGTACGACGGCGGCAGCGGCGACGCAGCGACAGCGGTTGGGGGTTCTGATGCAGCGGACGGCGTCCAGGCGCCGTCTGCAACTGCTGCTGCAGATCCGGATCTCGATGCGCTGATGCGTGAGATCCAAGAGCTGTCGGCGCTTCGTAAGGCCCTCAAAGCGGAGTTTGAGATCATGGGACATGGGGACGCGGTCGCCGGGCTCAGGACGCTGTCCGCCAACTTCATGGAGCTGTCGCCGCCGGCGGCGGCGGCGGCGGCGGCGACGGACGCCGGTGGCGGCGGCGGCGGCCATGACGCAGGACCGTCGCCGTTACCGCCGCCGCCGCCGCATCTGGGACCCGAACCATTGCTTCAATGGAATCTTCCCGGCCAGCCCGCCGTGCAGGGACCGATTGTTGCCAAAGCCGCCGCTGCGCCAATCACGGCAGCGGCGACGGCTGCGGTGCCCGTGCCTTCTGCTGTGCTTCAGCACATGCACCCGCTTGCGCAGCAACAGACGTCGCCGCCGCTCCCCAATGCTCAGTACAGCCACTCCCACTCTCAGCAACAGACGCCGCTGCTGCCGCCGCCGCCACAGCAGCACCACCAAAACCACGATCTGGTCGCGGCGGCGGCGATTCAACGGCATTCCGCGCCGCACCCGCCAGCCCCGGGGGCAGGAGGACCGCCGCCGCCGTCGCTACAGCCTACGATGGCGGTAAATCCTCCTAGCGCTTTCCCAGCTCATTCAGTGACGCCCGATGGCTTCCCGATGGCATTTCCGCCAGGGGCGGAGCTGGGCCGCCCTGCCGTACAAGTTCAGGGACATGGCAATCATCCAGACGGTTGGACCGCAGCGGTGCCGGCGGTAGTACCTGCTACTGCTACTGCTACTGCCGTGCTAGCGGCGGCACCGGCGGTAGCTCCCTCCGGCGGTGCGGAGGACGGCCAAGGCGGTTCCTTCGCTTTTGCGTCGCCGGCTGCGCCAGCCCTTGACAGCGTTGGCCTCATCGCCGGCGGCGGCGTAGAGATGCCCGTACAGCACGTGCAGCCCGCGGCGCTGGTGCGGGCGCCAGCGGCGGCGTCAGCGCCAGGTCATCAACCGCTACAACCGCTACAATGGACGATACCCGTAAGTGGCGGCGACATGGCCGCCGTGCCGCCGTCGACGTCAGGTAGCGCCGGGGCAACCCCCCGCAAGGCGGCGGCTGCGTCGTCGCCGCCGCCGCCGCAGCAGCAGCAGCAGCAACAGCCCAAGCGGTCACCTTCTGGCGGCGGCTACTCGGTGCCTGCCGTAGCTGCTGCAGGTGAGTCGTACTGCCTTGTGAGTGGCAAAAGTGGTTTCGGCGCAGCCCTGGCCTCCATCGCGAGATTGACTTTAGTCCGCCGCGCGCCCTTAAGTGACAGCAACCCAGAAGACATTGGATTTTGACATTTATTCGCAAGCCCGCATGCGTGCGTGCGTATGTATGTGCCTGCCTGCCGTAACGATGAAGGCTTCGCAGCGCGTAAGGGTAGAAAGCATCGCCAACGTGAAATTAAAATAAAATAAAAGGAGCGCGTCGCCTGTCACCCCGTCCTATTGCGTCCGTGATCATTGCCTTTCCTTTTTTTCCCACGCAGCCTCACCCGTGGCACGGTGTCCCCGACTATTTCGCCGTTCATGCACGGACCCACGGGTCTGATGGGGGGACTGTCCTGGGGTTGTGATTTCCGTGTCTGTCAACCCCCCTTTACCCCGTTCCCTTTTTACTCGTCTGTGGTTCGTCTTTACCCGGCCCCCGCTTCCTCTGCCGCTTCCTCTGCCGCTTCCTCTGCCGCTTCCTCTACCGCTTCCTCTGCCGCTTCCTCTACCGCTTCCTCTGCCGCTGCAGCTGTGGATAGTCCCGGGTCTGCATCTGGAGCTGGTGCAGCACGCCGCGCAGGCGGCATCGCAACGGCCCAAATGGCGGGAGGAACGGCACCGGTCGGCCGCCAAGCCGCCAACGCCAACGCTGCCGTCAGCGGCGGCGGTGGCGGCGGGGGCGGCCCGGTAGCAGCGGCGCCTGCGGAGCGGCCGTTGATAAACGAAGGCAGTTATGCGCAAGCTGCTGTGCAGGTGAAGATACAAAACATGACATAAGTATAAAAATGAAACAATGCATATATATAATAAAAGTTATAAAATATTATTGTATGATATAATGATAAATATGTAAGAAATTACACAAACGAGATAAAGCGATGGGCGTACATCTCTCTTTTTTCCTGTTTTTTCCACAAACTGGACATGCAGCACATTCCCTGCGTCCGGGTTGTGGCGTCTGGATGGATGTGGTTAGACGAAGAGAACGGCTGGTTTTAAATGAGAGATATATGCTGGGCAGCTCTTGGGGGGGAGTTGTGTAACAATTAAGCGAAAAAACATAGTCTCGTATTAGCCGTGCATACTTTTCATGGTACGATTAGTGGTGCTAGTAATAGTAGCAGCTATGCACAACTATGCGAACTGAGTTCTGCACTGTAATTGCCGTATTGCACACGTCACGAAGCGTGCACTTACGATGGTTTGTCGTACTGCATCTTTCCCGCGCGCACTCGGTACAGGCCCGTCAGCGCGCGGAGAGGGAGAGCGCGGCTCGAGAGGCCCTCCAGGCCGAATCTGCCGCCGCAAAGGCAGCCATCGCGCGGCGGAGCAAATCAGAGCGTACGGCAGTGGTAGCGGCGGCGTCGCCAACCGCTGGCGGCGGTAAGGACGCATCGCCGCTGGGGCCGAAAGCGCCGTCAACGATTGGATCGTATGTACGGCAGCCATCGCCGGCGCGGGTGCGTGCGCCAGCGGCAGCGCCAGCGGCAACGGCGGCGGCGGCGACGACAACGTCAGGGCGGGGCACCGGCAGTGGCGGCGGCGGCGGTAGCGGTGGGGATGGCGGCTACAGCGGCGGAAGCGGCGGCGTCTCCTCAACGGCGGTTTCCAATGCATCGGTATGGGAGGGGCCTTATGGGAGCGACGTCCCGCAGTATCCTGGGGAACGCTTCCTATGGAACGTTTTGAATGTTTACAGCCCTTCATTGATTCGTGTGCTTCTTACGTTGCATATATTTGAATACATGACACTCACAACGGTCAACGCACACTTCCTACGGCCAACGGTGTGTACGGCCGGTGCTCCCGTGCCCTAACGAGAAATTTACGAGACATTAACCTAGTAATAATATAATAATAAATATATAACAATTATTATAAAAACAATAAAATTATTATATATGATATCTCCCCCATTTATTATAATATTCATATGATATATATAAAAATAGATTTAATGATTTGTTATATAATAATAAACATATCATGGTTGCTAAATGGGCTATATTTTCTAACCCGCACCGCGGCCAAAAATATGATCTGGTCCACAGGAAATAACCCCCGTCGGCGCTGCTGGTTCCGGAGCGAAGCAGGCCTGGGGTACGCCATCAAGTACGGGACGGCCTTCCCGCATTCCCACGCCGCCCCGGGCTGCCGCTAGCATCGCTGCTGCAGGTGGCGGCGGCGGCGACGGTGTCCCTGCCCCGGCGGCGGCGGTGACGCCACCTCGACCTAGCCGCGAGGACTCGCTAGGGAGCGATTTTGATTTTCTGGAGCGGGCTTCGGATATCTCGGACACGGAAACAGACTCGCCAGAGGCGTACGGCGTCTTCTCGAAGGCGCCGCCGCCGCGACGGGAGGCATTCGCGTCGCCGCCGCCAGCGGGCGCGTCGCCGGCGGCTAGTACGGCCTATCGGGAACGTCTGGCGGAGGCGCGACCACACCCTCTACGAATTCCCTCTTCCGCCGCCGCGACGCCGATGGGCGGCGCCAGTACCGCCAGCACCGTCGCCAGCCGTGCCGTACCGACGGGAGGACGCGGTGGCGCGGCAGCGGCAGCGGGACCTGGCGCCGTACGACACGGCGGCAGGGGTCCGTCAACGCCCTTCACTGCGGCAATACGGGAGCTAATGGGTTTGCCAGGTAGGCAATGTCGTACAGCGCAGTACTGTGTCGTACAGCATTGAAATGGAGAAAAAACCGGGATGAGTTAAAAGCAACATCACGCAAGGTAGGACTCGAGCTATTGGAGAGAGCGGCGCTTGCGGAAACCCTTCCCCATCCTCTTTTCTCTCCCATTTTGATCCTGAGGTATCTGTCCGTCACGTATTTATACCATCCTGCGGCTGGTTTCGGGGCCGCGTTTTGTTTTATCCTACGTGTGACGTACAGGTTCGGCCCCGTTGGAGCAATCTCGTGCCGCCGCCGGCAAACAACAGCAACAGCAGCGGGGCCAGGCCTCGGTGCCCCAGGGCCGCGGGCAGCGGGGGGAAGGTGCGCCCCAGCAGCAGCAGCCGCAGCCGCCGCAGGGCGGTGGTGGCGGTGGTGGTGGTGGTGGTGGTGGGCCCATACGGCTGCTGTCCGAGGAGGAGGACAAGCTGCTGGCGTCGTTGAAACGACTAGACGCGGACATCCTACGAAGGGTGCGTGTGCGCGCCGTTGGGGGCCCAACTGGAACTTGGATTTGGATTTGGAGTTAAACTTGGATTTGGATTGGATTTGGTTTTTAGATCTTGGATTTGGTTCGGATTTGTGATTGACGTGGCCCGGCAGGACGCCTTCGTCTACCTTATTCTTCTCGATAAATGTATCCACTTTTTCTCCTCGCTCCGCCCCGCAGGGCCTTATGGCCGCCGGCATCATCAATGACCCCCTGCTGCAGCAGCAGCAGCAGCAGAACAGCGTTGCCGGGGGACCGCCGCCGCAGGCGGCGGCGGCGGCAGCAGTGGGCGCAGCGGCCAAGGGCAGCAGAGTTGCACCGCCACGCGCCGCCGCATCCAAGGCCGGCGGCGGTGCCGCGGCGGCGGCGGCGGCGGCCTCTCCGCCCCTTACAAATTCTCTCCAGCAGGACCAACTGCGGGAGAGCTTGGAGCGTTTGGATGTGCGGCTGGGGGCGTTACGGCGCAAGATGGAAGGTAAGAGGGGAGGCTTGAGTGGAGTCGTGCTACCGGGTCGTTATTGCAGTTGTCGGTTGTTAGGGTCTCATTTCAGTGCGTTTGCCAGACGCATTCTTGTTTGTTGTTGTAGTTGTAGTAGCTGTAGTTGTTGTAGTTATAGTTGTAGTTGTAGTTGTTGTTGTTGACGTCCTTGCTCACATGCCTCCTCTTCATGACACTGCTCCTACGGCGCATGACAAACGTTTTGTGGCAAATTACCTATCTCTATCTTTTGGACGCGCAGAGCGCGCGTGCAGCCTTGACAGCCCTGCGGCCGGTGGCGGCGGCGGCGGCGGCGGCGGCGCGCCTCGTCAAGATGCCGCACCGCTTTCAAGGGAGGAGCGTCGAGGCCCACCTGCCGCGTTGGCAAAGTCTCGTACGCCGACACCCAACAAGGCCAAAGCCATTCGCGACCAACGGCAGCAGCAGATGAGTGCCGGACAGGGCCCCACGCCGCCGCCGGCACGCGCTGCAGCGTTATCGTCGGCTGCGCCGCCACCCAAGCCAGCGTCAGCGCCCACGATGGGGACCATGGGCACTGCAGGGGCGGTGGCGGCGGCGGCGGCGGAGCCGTCGCTTCTCCAAGCACAGCAGCAGTTTCTGCAACCAGCGGCTGCTGCAGCCGCTGCCGGAGGCGGGGCCGGCAGCGGCGCCGCGCTGGCGGGAGCCCAGCCGTACGGCATGCCGCCACGTGCACCGGCCGCCAAGGCGCCGTCGAGTGCGCCGTCGGGTCCAGCGGTGGTGAACGCCGCCCAGCAGCAGCAGCAGCAGCAGCAGCAGCAGCAGCAACAACACCAGCAGCAGCAGCATTTCCAGCAACAACAGATGATGGCAGCGGCAGCGGCGGCGTTCGGTGGCATGCAGGGGTATCCCCCCGGCGGCGGCGGCGGCGGCATGATGCCCATGTTCGCTCCTCCTCCTCCTCCTTCGCAACAACAGCAGCAGCAGCAACAGCAGCAAGGATCAGGGCCAGCCGCAGGAGCACAGCAACAGGTGGCGTATGTTCCAGCAATGTTACCGAACGGGCAGATGGCGTTCGTACCGCAGTACATTCAACCTGGCGGCGGCGGCGGCGGCGGTGCCTCGGCCGCCGCCGGTGTTTTCCCAGGTTTCCTCCAAGGGGCGGCGGCGCCGGCGGTCGGATTTGGCCAGGCAGGGCCGGCGCAGCAGCCGATGATGCTGATGATGCCGACAGGGCAAATGATGCCGACAGGTACGACAGCGTTTTCGGGAATGCAGCCGATGCAGCAGCAGCAGCAACAGTACGGCGGTGCTGGGCCAATGCTGGCGTGGGGTCCTGGACCGGTACAGGTTGCGCCGCCGCCGCCGCAGCAGCAGCAGCAGCTGCAGCTGCAAAACGTGCCGTACGGTAGCGGCGGCGGTGCTGGCCCTAGCTTGTATTCCTTCGACCGCTCTGGGCCGTCTGGACACGGCGGCGGCGGGTACCGCCGTAGCTCTCAGGATGGTAGTACGGCAGGCGGGTACGGCCAACCGCAGCCGCCGCAACAGCAGCAGCAGCAGCCGGCGGCACCGACACTGCCGTACGCTACAGGTCCGCCACCTAGCGGCCCGATGCCGCATTACCAAAGCACGGTGATGCGGAGTCGAAGCATTGGCAGCCGAGACGGCGAGGCTGTGGCGGCGGCGGCCGCCGCCGTTGGTTTAATCAGCCCCCCTCAACAGCACCCCACATCCCAACACCAACATCACCAACACCACCAACATCACCAATATGACGCCCAACAGCACCAGCAACTACAAAACATGCAAATCCCGAGCCATGCATTCCCTGCCCAGCAGCAACATCACATGCCGTACGGTGACCAGTACGGCGCCGTACCGCAGCAAAGCCGTGATTCGTACAGCCAACAGCAGCACCAGCATAATCCCCATCCTCATTCTCATCCGGGTCAAGCACCATCATCAATATCACCATCACCATCATCATCAGGACACGGCACTTCCTCGCAACAGCACACTGTACAGGTCCAATCCTTCGGGCCTAACGGCAGCAGCCGCGGCCTGGGGGTGGCGGGTGGCTGGGGGCCGGGGGGGGCGGGAGGCGGAGAGGACGCGGGGGTTATTAAGGCAGTGAACTTGGGCTTGTTACTGTCTTAGAACACAAGCAGCATGTTGTACAGGTCGTACGAGCTCGTACATGTACTGCATTGAGCTGGCGATGTATTATGTTTCCTGCGAATGGGAGGGGGGATTTAGGTGTCCCGCCCTCCGTGCAGGGTAGGGTAAGGCAAGGCAAGGCAAGGTAGGGGCGGGAAGTGAATGAAATGACGCGCAGTGGGCTGCGGGCTTGGGGCTGTGTGTGGGGGGGGGGATATGGCTGGTGGGGGCAGCTAGCTCGGGCTGCAGATGGTGTTGCGGTTGGGGCTGCAGCGGCGGCGGCGGCGGCGGCGGCGGGGGGATCATATGATGCAAGAAACTCAGAAATGAATTGCCGGCATCCTTTTAAAAGTCCGAAGCCACCGCGGTAGTGCAGTGCGGGGGCGGGGCAATGCGTATAACTGTGTATGTGCATGCTGCGGGGAAGAACTGGAGGAGTGTGGTTGGGATTGATTTAGGAGCGGTAGAGGAGGGGCTCGTGTGTGTGTGTGTGTATGCGTGTTGGGTGTTGGGTGTTGGGTGGGGGAAAGACGAACCACGAGCGAGTGAAGCTGCTGGCTGCCAAGGAAAGAGTGTTGCAGTGCGGCAGATATAATACCGGAAGTTGTTTGTGGGGGGAAGGGGAGGGGGGGGTACGAGCCCACCTGACCCATGTGGTATGCGCTTTTGACATTGGGCAGACCTTGCAGAGAAACGGACCCTTGACCTCGGCTGGCTCTCTTTGCAGTTACTTGTACTGCCCCTGTGTGAAGGCCGTAGGTACATTGCAGCGAATGTACGCGTTCGCGGCAGCTAGGGTGGTGTGGTGTTGGCGCTGCTGCTGCTGATGATGATAACACGAACGTGTCTATCAATTGTATCGATTGCATTAATGTGTGTATCTATGTGTGCATGTATGTATGTATGTTATGTATCTGTGTGTGTGTGTGTATGTATGTGGTGTTACATATCGATCCGGGCCGGACACTGGCCAGGGGCACCTAGCCGTACACCTTAATGGGAACGACCGTACCGAAGCGCGCTCCTCCTCCTCGTGGGGAAGAGGGGAAGAGGGGAAGAGGGGCGAGAAAACACACGCGTCGGACCGCGGGGGGTTGCGTACCCGGGGCTGAAAGCCCCCCCCTCTTCACCAGCAAGGCCAACACAAGGCCAGGCAGACACGGAAACAGACACACAAGTCCGCCTGCCTGCCTCAAGACAAGACACCTCCCAGGGGAGTTCTCAGGTGAGAAAAAGGCCCCCAGGTCCCCCCCCCAAAACGAACTTCACCGCAGCCGGCAGCAGCAGCAGCAGCAGCAGCAGCAGCAAGGCGAGAGCACACGGCAGGGCAAGGAAGCTCACGTGAGGAGGGCAAGGAGGGGGCTGTGCAGCATTCGCACCCACGAAAACAGTCTCAGCCGCTCAGGAGGTCCGCGTGTTATGTACATATGTATGTATGTGTGTATGTGTGTGTATCAGTGTGTTAATGTGTGTATCAGTGTGTTAATGTGTGTATCAGCGTGTTAATGTGTGTATCAGCGTGTTAATGTGTGTATCAGTGTGTGTTTTACACCACTTGGAGCAGTGTTACCCTCTTCAAAAAGGTGTACCGTAAGCCTTGCCGTACGAGTCCTGTGAGGCCCTAAGGGCGCCGGTCAGGCTAGGGCAGGTCAGGCTATATAGGGGCAGGTCACAGACCGGTAGAACTGTTGCTGATGTTGTTATGGTGGTGGTGGTGGGTGATGTTGGAGATCAATCAATGAATGATGTTTGATTGCTGCTGAGCGAGGTAAGCCACCCGCCCGCCTATGGACCTTTCCTTTCTGAAGCTACGTCGGCATTACTATGTGATATATGATATGTATGTGTATGTGTGTGTGCACCTGTATGTGTATATGTGTGTGCACGTGTATGTGTGTGTGTGTGTGTGTTACATGGTTGGGGGTGCGTGATCCCATACTTGTGTAGAACTACTACCCATACGAACCAAAAGCCTATACTTGTTATGACGTCCCGTCCGGTAGGACTTGAGCGGAGTCTGGTGGGCTCCAGGGCCCCCGCAGTGTTGTGCTGCTGCTGATGCACTCGACCCGTTCGGGGTCCGCTGTAACAAATCGCATTCTGGTGGGCTGTGGACAGGGGGGTGGTGCGGCGAGGTGGTGAGGCGAAAAAATGTTGTTGAATCAGCGAAGCATCGTTTGCACATTATTGTAGCTGTTCTCCTTCTGCTCCCTATGCTGCTTGTTCATATGCAACAGGCAAGCTGTACCGGTACGTGTTCATACTGCTTCACACTGCTCGCCGTGCATATAATCATGGACCGTTCCCGGTGTCAAACACTAAATCCCTACAAACCTAAACTCTGAAAGTATGTGTGTGTGTGTGTGTGTGTGTGTGTGTGTGTGTGTGTGTGTGTGTGTGTGTGGTTGTTACAGTGGGCTCCAGACTCCCGAAGAGTAGAGCCATCTGAAAGTGGTAGGGATTGTTTGCCAACGCAGTAGTTTGCCAGGCATATGTACATGTAGATGTCCAACGGCCAGCGCGAGAACGGTCGAGGTGGAATGGCCGTTTAATTAATACAAAACGTGATGCAAATAAGTTATTAGGAAGCATTTATGGCCCGTGCACACGTTACCCCATAGCTGCAACCATCTGCGTACATTACATATTAGAAAAAAACACTGCTGAAAAGTTATTGGCAAGATATTAGCAGGATAATTAAATAGATATTACCAAAGAAATTAGCAAGGTAAAGTAACTTTACACCTCGCGCACAACATCCTTCCGACATGATGCACGAACGAATCTGGCATAGGTATGCTATTCGCGAATCATGCAAGCATGCACGTCCGTCAGCTGCAAAAAGTGCGTCTTGATCGTGTAAACCGCCGATCTTATTCCTTGTCCTTCAAATCGAACACAATTTCAAACCGAACGAGCCATCGCAGATTATTGTCGTTTTATCCATTTCTTCCGGGTTTATTATAATAACGTTCAACACCATCGTCACGAAGCTTCTGAATGTTTAATTTGTGACTTCCTCATGCATCAGCTCCTCATCCAGCCCAGCATCATTGTTCTATGCCAGGAGAGAGTCTGGATAGGACTTACTTGATGCATTCGTGAGTATAGTAAAAGCGAAAAAAACGCCCAACTTTCATTCTGTATTCCGATTGAGCTAGACAGGAGATCGGAAAGACAAAGACAGCCTAAAGGCGAAGTAGGACCGACGAAGTAAGACCCACCACATACGGACATAATTAGCTTTCCTTTATTTACGGGTGTGAAAATGATATCATAGAAACACCAACAGATTTTCCGACAGGTGCGGTCCGCATCGAAAAAAACAAGTTACATCTAAACCGGCCGGCGAGGTCGGTTAGATCGGTAAGGGTTCCTCAGCTCTGGGGTCATGAGGTATCTCGGTTTGAACAAGCGTGAATTAAGCATCGGACGCTTAAACAACACCAAAAATCATTGAGAGAAAACAACTGCGTGTATTATGAAATTTGTCAAAAGGCGCTAGGTCGGGTCCAACAGATAGGCTCCAACCGCTTGCAGTCGAAGCTCGTCTTCGGTTTGACAGGCCAGCGAAATTACTGACCAATCTAGATTTAGGATGACGAGACACTAATTTACACACATAACTTCAGATCATGTATGTTGGAATGTCATAAGAAATAAAACGTACCTGTAAAAGAAAGTCAAGAGTCAAAAGGAAAGGCGCGATTGCCGGTCGGCGATTGACAAGGGTCGCATCGTCGGATGATAATCATGGCAACTACGCTTCTGGTCATCCACAAGCGGGCTCTGGATTTCTTCGCGGAATAGGACGATATCAGGATGATGAATAGTGAACACGACACAACAGAATAGCGAGAAAGGCCAAGGCGCCTTAGCGGCGCTTCACGTGGGTGTGCCGCAAAATTCCACGCAAACATAGAGCACGCATACGAGATGCACCGACAACAATTTTACTTTAACACAATTTTGATTAACAAAAAGCAGCGCGGCGCATGCTCTGTCCTGCTCTCTACCACAATACCGTACGTGCAAATTACATTATATACGCTTTTCAGCGTCAAATGCCACATCGGCAGACGATTCTCCGATTCTAAGAGTCCCAAACGAGCTGCATTAATCTGCTTTCCTCGTCACCACACCTACAGCATTCTATCAGTGTTCTATCACGCACCGTAACCCGCTTCCAGATGTTTCCCTTTCCGTTCCATCTCCGCAGCTTTCTAAGAGCCCCATATGGCCCTAACTTTGTGTCATAAAACTTGAAATAAATTCGTTCTCGCACATTTTCTGTGTACCAGTAGTGTACCTGCGTCATCTTGTCAGCTGCCACGAAAAATGGAAACTGAACGATCGGTGGGTTTTAGTTTTCTTTATCATCTCACCCACATGAGTTCACGGTCCAGAACTCGGTCCAGAAGGTGCCACGTCGTTCCTAGGACCGGGAGGCCAACATCTGGGCGCAGAAATACACGGCTGCATGTAAAACCGGTGCCTGACAGGGCTTACAGCTGCTGCAGCTGGCCTGTGGAAGCACGCTTTAGCGTCAGACGAGCATTCCCTGCGGCGGGCCGTTCCGCGTTTGTTGTTTCCGCCACCGCGGCGGCTGTCCTATATCTGAGACTGCTGCCCGGCAGCGTGACTTCCACCTCATCTTCGTCTTCCTCTTGCTGCTGATGCCGCTGTTGCCGCTGCTGCTGTTGCTGTTGCTGCTGTTGCTGTTGCCGAACATTCAGCCTGTGTCCGATATTCCTGGCGCCGCCCCGTAGCGCCGCTTGCAGTGGTGACCCTGGGGGTGACACTGCTGCGGCTGCTGATACTGCTCGAGGTCGAGGCGATGCATGCGAGTGAGCTCCACTCTCTGCCGCCGTCGGCATCATTTGCAGCGACTCTGCTGCCACCGCTGAAACCTCTGCGTCCATTTCTGGGCCGCCATGCCGGCTAAAGGGCGGCTCCCTGATTAGCTCACCTGGTCCTTTTGCAGCAGCATCAGCAGCATCAGCCGAGTTGTTGCCGCTGGCTCTCGTCTCCAGGTGTCTACGACCCGTGGGTCCCTGAGCGCCCATGGAGCGTGAGCCGACGGCAAGCCGCCTGAGCTGCCCCCGCAGAGACCCCTTGTCGCGGCCGATGTGAGAAATCGGTCCGTCTCCTGCTGCTGCCGCTACTGCCGCTACTGCTGCTGCTGCGCTAGCAGCTGCGTTAGCTACCAGGTCGCTCCATCTTGCCCGCTGTGATGCTGAGCTTCCAACACTGCCTCCCGGGTTGGCGTCGTCGCCGTCGCCATGAATGCCGCCAGCGACAACCTCTGCAGCGACTTCGCCGCCGCCGGCAAGCTCAGACAGCCGGGGCCAACCCCCACTGCGCAGTGCCGCATGGATGCGAGGCGAACCTAGCTCCGCCGCCGCCGCCGCCGCCGCCGTGGGCACGCGTGGCATTGCCACCTCGCCACCGCCGTTATTCTGGGCGCCCTCCGCCCATCCTATCACGTGCCGCCGCTGCTGGGGCATTTGCTGGTAAGAGGCTGGCGTGCCGCTCAGGCTTGCGTCGACGGGCGGCTCTTCAGCCCAAGGGCCTCCACCCCAGATCAAAGCCGCCCTCGCTGCGTTGGCAGTCATGGCCCGATGGGTGATATCTAGGCTGCGCAATCGCGGCCGGCCGCCTTGTACGTATGCACCGCGCTCGTCTAACGACGCGCGGCGTCGTACGTTCAGCGGCGAAAATGGCTGCTGTCGTGCGGCCATTGACGGCGCCGACGGAGGCTGTGTTACTGACGGCGGCAGCAGGCGCACCCAGCCGGGCTGCAGCGTCGGCGCCGACGCCGGGCCGGCTGCAGCTTCCACCACGCTAAGCCTGCCAGCGGCGGCGCCCGTCCGTGCATCTACGGCAGCGATGGCGGCGCCGTGACTTCCGGTCAGGATGGCGGCGGCGTCAGCGCCCGAGGGTGTTCGCGCTGACGTCGCAGCGCCCGCCACAAAAGCTGACCAGCTGTCTCTGCCGCCGCCGCTGGCGTCGCTTCGAAGCAGCCACCGGTGGAACCACCTTGAAAGGGGCGAGGCCGCAGAACCAGGAGAGCCCTGTTGCCCAGTAGAGAAGGTCGCTCGGGCGGCATCCACATTCAGGGATGGTGGAGCTCGAGAACGCCATAAGGAGTATCGACGCAATGCGCGCGGTCCACTGCCTCCGGTGCCTCCTAAGGCATTGGTCGCCTCTTCCGCCGCTGCCACGGCGGCGGCTGCAGCAGCGACCGCCGCCGCCGCAGCTGCCGCCGCGGCCGCGGCGGCGGCGGCTTTCGTGCCGGCAGCGGTCACGCTGCCTTGAGCTGCCTCGGGTGCTGCTGCTGCTGCTGCTGCGTCTATCTTCGCCGCTAGGGCCGGCGGCAGCTTGCGGAGGCCTTGGAGCTCAGTCTCCTGCTCGCCACATTGGTCGTTCTCCTCCTCCTCCTCCTCCTCCTTTGCCGCTTCCGTCAGCGTATCTTCCAGTTTTAGCACGCCACTGCTACGTCGGCTGCCCCGGCTGGCTCGGTGCAGTAGTAGGAGGGGCGCCAGCGCAGGACTAGTGCTTCCAGCCCCGCCGGCAAGGTCGCCGCCAGCGCTCCTATAGCTCGTCGAACTCGCTGCCTCCGCGGGTGACGATGACTGAGCAGGCGCGGTGGCGGCGGCGGCGGCGGCGGTGCTGGCGTTGGCCTCAGGCCAGCCCTGATGTTGCCGCCACTGAGGGGCGCTACGGCCATGCGGCCGCGGCGACTGCACGATTTCCTGAGCTGTACGACCTGTCGTACGTTCTCCACCGGCGATGAAGCTGTTCGGCGCCACGGAGGGCCAAGCTCCTGGGCTCGGCAACGACTTGCCGCTGGTGCTGGTGCTAAATTTGGCAGCAGGTGCCGTACCTTTCAGGCGCTCAGCGGCTGATGGCGCCGCCGGGGCGTCAACCACGTGATCCTCCGCCGTACCGGGTGCGTGGTACAGGGGCGGAGATGAGCACAGTCGAGAGTTGGCGATGCCGGTGCCGGCGCTGGCCCTGCCCGAGAAGCTCTCCTGGGAGTTTGGTCCGAGAAAGCTAGCAAGGCTTCCGTGGCGCTGCTGCGTTCCTTCTGTGGCGTTGTCCTGGTGCAGATCCAGATCTTCCTGCTCGTAAAACGCTGACGGCACAATCTTGGTTGCGCCGCCGCTGAACCTTCTGGAACGGCGTCCCACGAGCTTGAGCCTGCTGCCGCTGACGCCAGCGCCCACACCTGCCGCAGCGTCACACCTTCCGAAACTGTCCGGACGCGTCGCTGCATCCAGAGCACAGGCAGCAGCAGCAGCAGCAGCCTCCTGGACGCTACCGCCGGCGTCACTGCCAGCGTCAGCACCACCACCATCGCCAAGTTTGGGGTTGTAAACATCACCGCTGCCAGCAGCAGCAGCAGCAGCAGCAGAATCACTGCTAGGGCCGTACCCTAATTCGCTGCGGAGTTGACGCCAGCTACGGCCGAGACCCATGCTACTGCCGAAGCTGCGCGCCTTGCATGATGTGTACTGCAACATATCGCCCACAAGCGACGACACGCTATGTCGACGGATTCGTGAGCTGCGAGGCTGACGTACAGGCCGACTTTCAAGTGCGCCAGCGGCTGCTGTAGTAGTAGCAGCAGCAGCGGTCTGGGGTGCAGCGCCGCCGCTGGTGCCAGCAGCGTCGTCAGCAGGGGTATCAGGATTGCATTCAGGGCTATTCATGTTGTTAATGGAAGGTATTGAAGCGCCGGTCATGCTCGCAGCCGTAATGGAAACGGGGGCAGGCGCGTTAGCTGGGGCTTTGGAAGCTGTTGTTGTGGTGGTAGCAGGGGGAATGAGGAAGGTTTCGGAGCAGGTAGGATTGGCTGTCGCAGAGGACCTGGATGGGGGGATGGAGGCGACGCTGCTAACGACGGCGGCGCCGGTAGTGACGGGGCCATGACCGGTGTTGGGGTGGTCGCTTCCGTGAATTTCAAGCGTGAAGCTTCTGCTGGACGAGCCCGCCAGCTTCGGCCAAGAAACACCCCCCCGGTGGCGGCTGGCAGTAGCAGCGCCTGCAGTGCCCTCATCAGCCGCGGCGGCCAGCTGGTTACCGCCGCCGCCGGGGCTGCCGCCGCCGCCGCCACCGGTACCTGCGAAGCTCACCAACCCTGCAGAGGCGACCGTGGTGCTTGTACCGCATTCCGCGGGCTCCTGCTCGTCCACCAAGGGAAGCTGGGGTGTTGCCCGAGGCGAAGCTGTCGGGACCTGACCCCAGCTCGATCCCTGCAGGAAACAGCCATTCACCCAGCAGGATGACAGACAAAACAGGCAGACAGACAGACAGACAGACAGGCAGACAGACAGACAGACAGACAGACAGACAGACAGACAGACAGACAGACAGACAGATAAAACAGACAGACAGATAGATAGGCCTATGGGAACGCACATCGACAACCCACGGGCGACCCCCCCCCAACAGGATGGCTTTCTCGCTGTGCTCACCTGCTCTCATACCTCCTCCCTCTGGGGCTGCACCCTTTTGTTACGCTGATCTACTCTTGCTACATACATAATAATATATATTATATATTTAATATATGATATATAATATGTATGATTACAGACCCGGCGTGGAAACTAATGACTAATGCCTTTGAAGGACGTGCCCACCAAGCTCATCACATATCGTAGCTGTCGTACCGCATGACACACACCATCAATACGACGATATGCGCAAGCGCGCGTTTTCCAGCATCCTGACATGCCTTTCGGCTGGCTTTCCGCAGGCAGATACTACAGCGTGCACGTTACCTGTCACCAAGTCTAGGACGTACCTTCGACGTCGTCTCCTCTTCACCGTGCCCGATCTCGTGCCGCTGCTGTGGCTGCTGCTGCCGCCGCCTCCTCCTCCTCTTCCAGGCCAGCACAAAACATATGAGGCACGCCGCCAGCACTAGCACAGCGCCGAAGGTTCCGCTGATGGACGCGACCACGGGCACCACGTAACCCCTATTGCCACTGCTGCTGCTGGGAGGATCCTTCGATGCCACAGCGGGGCCTCCAGAAAGTGGCGGTGGCAATGAAATCAGTCCCTGCACGCAGCAGTATTAGCAGTATTAGCAGTATTCGCAGTACCAGCAGTATTAGCAGTACTAGCAGTACTAGCAGTACCAGCAGTATTAGCAGTATTAGCAGTATTAGCAGTATTAGCGGTATTAGCAGTACTAGCAGTATTAGCTGGTCACAATCGGGCTCTCTTTAGCCAGGTAAGGGGCAGCAGCGGTGCTTGCTGAGATCATACAACACACAAATGCACACCTGGTCACAAATAGTCACCTTAGCTGCCTTTCATTTCATTTTCGCCTTTTTGGCCCTCACCCCAGGCGGAGTTTGTTTTCATGTGATACCACTACACCCGCTATATGCGTTTTGACACAATATATGTTCCACCTATACTTTCCAACATCTGTAGTAGCTGGCCTTTAGAGATACTGGCCTTTTGAGATACTGGCCTTTTGAGATACTGGCGTAACGCCTTAGCGCGTTCTTATAGACGATATGTGTGCCGGACTGTCTACAGCTCCTACACTACCTGGGCACTGGACGGGGGCTCTCCGGGTGGCTGCGGCGCCACCGCCAGGCGGCACGCCACTTCACTACCAGCACCCCCCAAGTCCGTTGTCGTTGTAAGTGCGGAAGCGTTACAGGAGGCCGCAAGAGCTGCGACACCCGCGGCGTTGATGGGCACCGTGTAGACGGCAGTAAGCTGCGAAAGCGCCATGGCGCCAGGCAGGGGGCCCCCGGCCGAGGGAAAGGAGGGGGGCACCGGGTTGTGTGGAAATAAGAGGGAACGTACGGACGTGTGTGTAAGAGAGGGTATGCGCTCAGCTGAGACCCGGAAGCAGCGCCGGGCCTCAAAAAAAAAGGAGCCGCTTCGGGGTGCCTCGAAATCAGCAGGAGGGGTCACGTTTGTTAGGTGTATGCGCACCGGGACATGGACAGGCGGAGGAGAGGGTTACTTTACTTGTTTCTTGCTTCCAGATCCAGATCCAGATCCTCAGATCCAGATCCAGATCCTCAGATCCAGATCCAGATCCAGATCCAAATCCAAATCCAGAGACTTGGTTCCTCTCTCAAGAAGACCTACCTCGGCTTCGATCGTTGGAGGAAGGTCAGGTACACACAGCCACAACACATCTGTGCCCGAACCCAGGACGTCCATGTTCTGTGATGACGACTGCGTCATCCAGGCTCTAAGCGCCTCGTCTACGCGGGCCTTATACATTTGTAACAGCTCTTGCTGCTGCTGCTGCTGCTGCAAAAGCAGATCTGACTGCAACCCAGAACCAGATCCGGATCCGGATCCAAGTTCAGAGCTGTTGATTGGCACTCGAACCGTCACAAACAGCTTGGTCCTGGAGCCGCTGCCGGCAGCGGTGCAATCGACGATGCTACCGCTGCCTTCCGTGCTGCTGTTATTACCCGCCGCCACCGTCTCGAGCATCCCTCGGGTTGGCGCCCGCGAGGTGCGGGTGGTGAGAGGGGCGGTAGCGGCAGCGGCAGCAATGGCGACGCGGAGGTGGCGTCCGATAGCGCTGGGCGGCGTCAACACGGCAGCGGAATCAACGCAGGACACATTGGACAACTGCTCACTGCTGAGATTGGCTCGCATCATGAGCTCCGATCGGAAGGCGGATAGGAAGGCGTCCGAACAGCCGACCTGCAAACAGCCGACCGGCACGACTCTTCGGATGCCTGCCGTGCAATGAGGACATTGCGGTACAGGCTAGGTGGGTATGATGGGAAGGCGCGCCTGGAAGCGTTAACTTATGTAGACTTACGGGCATGCCCATGCGTGTGTGTGTGTTACATGGTTGGGGGTGCGTGACCCCATACCTGTAAGACTACCCATACGAGCCGAATGCCCATGCAAATCCCATTAGTGTCCCATTAGCAGCGCCACATTACCGGCGAACGCGAAGCAGGGCTGTAAGCATAGCATGTCCTCAAAGTCAATGTTTTAACTTGCAGGTATCTCTTAGCACTTCTCCTCGGCGTCCACACACCCCTGGGTTAAGCTAACTCCTTTTTCTGTTCCGGCATGGGAAAGAACGTCGTTCCATCATTTCATTCGCTGTGAATGTTCTTCTTCTCCCAAAAGGAAGCGCACACGGGGTGAAGTCCCAGCAGGTACCGGGCGACTTCACCTGCCCCTCGACGGCTCCTGGCCCGCGGCCACATGCGGACCCGCGACCCTGACGCACCTGAACTTCCACAGTTGCACCGGAACCAACGTAAAATTGTACGGCGCCGCTTGCTGACGCGGAGACCTCCACAGGAACCTCCATCAGCATGGCCGTAACGCCCACGTCGTGGTTGTAAGCCGTGGTAAAGAGCGTCATTGCAGATGCCGCAATGTCCAAGGGCACAGTCACAACTTGAACGACGGTAAGTACGGCCTGTACGGCAGATGATGAAACATTGGTAGTGTTGCTACCGTTGTTTCCGATGTCTAAATACTCGGGTGGAATATGAACAGCCGGGATGATGAAAGGCGGTGGGGTCGGGGTATGTGCAAGAATGGAGGGTTGGGACAAAGGTGATGGAGTTGGTGGGTTGGAAAAGGGCTCAATGAATGAAACTTGAGGTAGGTTGGGTGAAGGAGGTGGGCTGGGTGGGGAAGGTGGTGGGCTGGGTAGGGAAGGAGGTGGGCTGGGTGGTGACGGTGGTGGGCTGGGTGGTGAAGGAGGTGGGCTGGGTGGGGAAGGTGGTGGGCTGGGTGGGGAAGGTTGGTGGGCTGGGTGGTGAAGG